>NW_005198153.1:0-14322 GCF_000372725.1 Emiliania huxleyi CCMP1516 | reverse complement strand
GGGGGGGGGGGGGGCACAAGGCCAAGCTCGCACCTCCCTCTGCCGCTGCGCCTTCTCGTCGAGCTGCCCCACCCGGTACCTGCTCACACACACGCGCAGGGTGGCGGTGAGGCGCGAGCTGCTGCGCCAGCCGCGTCCGCCGCCTCGCTCGCCGTGAGTTGCGAAGCAGCCGCTCTGCGCCCGCGATGTCGGCGGCGAGCCTCGCCTCTGCCTGCCTCGCCGCTTGGAGCCGCGCCGTCTCCGCGTACAGCGCCTCCCGCAGCGCGCCAGCCGCCTTTGCGCGCTCCTTGAGCCGCGCCCCCTCCCGGGCGTGGAGCTCGTCCATCTGCCTGGAGGCCGCCTGCTCGCCGCGAGGGGGGGGCGGCCGTCAGCCGTGCCTCCCCGGGGCGGGGGAGGCCTCCCGCGGGGGAGGCGTGGGTGGGGCGCCTCGAGCGAGCCTGGGTCTGGGAGGAGTCTTGGCAGGGCGAGGGAGGGGACTGGGCAGGGTGAGGGAGGGTCTGGGCAGGGCGAGGGAGGGTCTAGGAAGGCCCGGGGCGCCTCGAGCGAGCCGAGGTTGTCGCTCGAGCGGCTCGCAGCCTCCTCCGCCGCCGCTAGCTTGGCCTTTGCAGCCTCGAGCGCCGCCCGGCGCTCCTCGAGGCTCTCCTCCGCGCCTCGGATCTGCGCGCGCCGCCTGTCCCTCTCCGCGGCCGCCTACAGCAGCGCGCTCGGAGAGGGCTCAGCGGAGGGCTCAGAGGGGGCTGCGAACCACCCGCTCCGCGGCCGCCTCGCCCATCGCGACGCGCGCCTGGGCCACCTGCTCCTGCACGCTCTCCGTCGCCTCCGCAGCGGCGCGCTGCTCCTCGCGCCGGCGGCCGACCGCGCGCTCCGCAGAGGCGATGCCTGCAGGAAGGCTCCGCGAAGGTTCGCACCCGCCTGCGCCTCTGCTCGCGCGCGGCGCCGTCTCTCGGCAAGCGCAGACGTGGACGTGCTTGTCTCTCGGACGTGGTGGTCTGGAGAGATGTGATAAGAGATGTGATGAGCCCAGGGTGAGCCTAGGCTGACGCGCCGTGGCGCAGGTCCGCGTTGCTCTTCTGCCGCGCCTCGAGCTCGCTCTCCTTTTGCGCGAGCGCATCCTGCTGCGCCTCGAGCTCGCGCTTGGCGGACGCGTACTCCTCGTGCGCGCGGGAGATGTCCTGCGAGGGCGCGAGGCGCCGTCCGAGGTGCTTTAGGGGTCTAGGGAGGGTCCAGGAAGGGCCGAGGGAGTGGGGCAGAGGTGCGTGGGAAGCGCGGTGAGTGCTGCGCGTGCGCGTGCGCGCCTCGTCGCGCTTCTGCATCGCCGCGACCGACATCTCCCACTGCTCGACCAGCTCTCGCCTGGCCAGTCACCGCGGGGCGGGGGGGGGGGGGGGGGAGGGGTTAGGCCAGGCTTTCCCCCCCGAATGGCTCTGGAGGAAAAGGCCGCGCCGCTCGCGCTGCAGCGCGCGGTAGTCGTCGGCGGTGCGGTCGAGCTCGACTTGCTGCACCGACGTCTTGGTCACCTCCGCCTCCAGCTCCGCCTGCCGCTCCGCCACCTGCGGGCACGCGTCGCCGGAGGGGAAGGCTCGAGAGGGGGCGGCTCCCGGCGGGAGTCGGCTCCGAGGGCCGCCCGCGCCTGCGCCAGCGTCTTTTCGAGCTGCAGGTTGAGCGACTTGAGGCGCGACTCGTCCGCCTGACGCCAGAGAGGGGAGGAGGTGGGCGGCCCGCCCTCCCGCAACGCTGCGCCTCTCCCCTCCTCCTCAGCCTCTCCCCTCCTCCTCTCCCTCGAGGCGACACATGCGCGCCTTTGCGTACTTGAGCATGGCGAGGTTGTCCTCCTCTTTCTGGCGCGCCGCGAGCGCCCACTGCTCGAGCTCCTGCACGCCGAGGGGCGGGCGGGGCGGGAGGTGCGAGGGGCGAGAGCGGCGGCGGGCGCCTTCGGAGACGGAAGGCGTCGGCGAGCGGGGCGGCGCGGCGCGGCGGGCTCGGGTGCGTGGTGCGCCTCTTGCTTCCAGTTCATCTGGAGCTTGAAGGCGTCCATCCGCTCGTTCCCCTTGAAGATCTGAGTCTGCGCCGCCGTCGCCTGCGCCGCGGGCAGGCGCCGCCGCCGCTCAGCGGAGTGCTCCCCCATCCCCATCCCGCACCGCCGCCTCTTGCCACCACCTCCGCCGCGAGCAGCGGATCGCGGGTGCGCGCGACTCTCTGGGGCGGGGTGGCGACGACCGCGCTGGCTGTGTGAGCGCAGGGTGGGCGAGCGCGGCGCCTTGTCTGTCAGATCCGCGCACTCGCGCTGCAGCTTTGAGAGCTCCGAGCTGAAGCGGCCGAGCTCCCTATCGGCGAGCTGCTTGAGGTGGTCTTCGGTCTCGACCTCCTTCGCCTTGGCATCCACCAGCCGCTGCGTGTTCTGCCGCTCCGCCACCACCGAGCCAAGGTGACCCTCCATCACAGACACTCGCTCGCCCGTCTCGGCCAGCTCCTCCTCGGTCGCAGCGAGCGCCCGCTCCGCGTCCTTGAGATCGGCGTAGAGCGCGCGGTTGGCCGCGTTGGCAAAGTCCGGCAGATCGACGAGCTCTTCTTCATCGTCGGACATTGCGTTCTTGGGTTCGTGGGGAGCGAGCGGTTCGGAGGCCGGCGATCGAGGCAGAGGTGGCCTTAGAAACGGCCAATGCGGGCGAGTGTATTCTTTTTTTGCTTGGAGTTTGACCTGTTTTGCCCCTGCCTACCTACCTACCTACCTACCCTACTTATGGGAAACTAAAAAATAAATCACTCGATGGGTGAAGGTGGGGTACCATACCAACTAAAGTGATGGTTGGTGGTACTCTCCTGCAACCACAGTCCTTCCTGTGACATGGCAGGCCACTCTCAAGCCCTACAAGCACCAGATCACCCATTTGGGGAGGGTTGACATCGTGATTTTCGCGGAAAATTTCTTTTTCTGCTGTGAAAATTCCAGCGTGAAGAGAGGGAAAAACCCGACGGGAGGGCCCAGACCTACCCTACCTACCCTGAGGGAGGGTGTAGAGGATGGTAGAGTGTAGAGCGCTGTAGAGCTGTAGAGATGTAGAGCGCTCTGGAGCGCTGTAGAGCTGTAGAGCTCTACATCGGGCACGGGACGAACTGCGTGCGTTGTAGAGCGATGTAGAGCGCGATTTTGTTGTAGAGTTTGTTGTAGAGGCTCTACAGCCAACCCGCCGGGAAGGCAGTGACTCAAAGAGGTCGAGTCGCACTAATGGGGTGTCTCCGAGCTTACTGGAGCTCTGATGGACGGCCCTGACTATCCCTGACACACAGAGAGTCACTCTGATGGCACACAACACCCCATAACTGCGTCATCACCGCCTGCCATGCGTCGCCGGTGCCGCATTCGTCGCAGTGCTTCTTTAGCAGGCGGTGGACTGTCGGCGGCGAGGACGGTCGCATTTGCGCAAGGCGAGGCGAGCATTCAGACGCGTTGCATGCGCCATGACTCGCGCCAGCGTGTGCGGGAGCTCCTGGCTGAGCGTTGAGTCCAGGCGAGTTGCGCTGGCCACTATCGCTACGCCGAGCCGAGCTGACGCGCCGAGGCGCCGGCCAGTCGCAGCCGTGAGGCATGCCACAGCAGCAGAGGCACCTGCCACCCATTGGGCGGGCAGACAGAAGGCCAGGGCAGCACTGGCGAGTGCAACGCGCCTCATGTCGGAGAGCGACCGTGCCTCGTTCGCTTTTGATGTAGAGTTTGTTGTAGAGATTTCACGTTGTAGAGCGCCTCTACATCGCTCTACAACGCACGCAGTTCGTCCCGCGGCGGATGTAGAGCTCTACAGCTCTACAGCGCTCTACAGCGCTCCAGAGCGCTCTACATCTCTACAGCTCTACAGCGCTCTACACTCTACATCCTCTACACCCTCCCTCAGTACCTACCCCGGCATGACGTACGGCCAAGCAAAAAAAGAATACACCTGAATGCTTTGGGTTTTGTAAGGTGCCTATATGGGCTTCCAGTATCGGACCTTCAAGACATGCGCTTTTGGCCGGTGGCCTCCTCGGACAGGTTTCGCCACCTCTTCATGAAATTGAAAAGAAGAAAAGCGCATGTATACACATAACGATCCAGTCCCTCTCACGCTCAGCGATACCCGCACAACCTACGACAACTTTGGTCGCCGGCTTTGGCCAGGTGCAGCCACCACCTGCTTGCCTCCATGTTCACGCTTCGCGCCCCTTCCCCCCCCCTGACGCCGCCGTATGACCTTAGGTGAGGGGCACGACTACCCGCCTGGAAGGCGCTCTCATCAGCAAGTCACCTCCAGGCACCAACTCCTGGGCGTTTACGCTTGACTACGAAACCATGCAGTGGATGCAGCTCGATCAAAACGGCGACGCCAACAGCTGGCCCCTGGGCGAGTTCCTTCCTTGCGCTCAGGATGAGGTGCGAGCCATGATGCTCGACTATCAGCGTGCACCAAGTCGCTCACATTCCGTGAGTTCGTCAACGGGCCGAACTCTCCAAGTCGACGGCGATCTCGAACTCCGACAACTGGACCGGTGCACCAGCCGCGTAGGACGATGGCTCCCTCGAGGACATCCCTTCATCGACGGACGCCTTCACCGCCGCCGGCCCTGGGCCATCCAGCGCGGCCTCCGACGGCCTGCACGTGATCGAGGTACAGAAACGGTGGCTGCCGCAGCTCACACCCTAATCTATCTGCCTTAGGCACGGAGCCAACGGAGCCATCCATCGCGCATGCCCGCATCGCGTGCGGCTCCGAGGTCTCCCGCCGAGACCGGCTCGGCGCGGCGCGTGGCCGCACGCCGCCGTTGAAAAGGCGATAGGAGAGGGGAGAGCGCCGGCCACATCGAGCGAGCGCTGACGTGTAAGGTGTCTGCGCTGCTCCGGTGTGTGTGGGATTATGCCTCCCCCCATCTGTGCGGCGAGGTGTTTGCGGTGGGTGCGATGGCCGATCGTGTTTGCGCGATAAGTCAGTCGTTGCATGCAGCGACTCTGCTCACGTGCCACGACTGCTTTGACTGACTTATGAGTGCTGATGGATGATCTCCGACAACCCTAAACCAAAATGAAAATTACTCTCGTGAGGCTGTGAAAGCACGCCCAACCTAGCGGATTTGGGTACTTGCCCCCGAAGGCAAGTGCGTCTGTTCACAGCTCACGAGAGTAAAATGAAAATGAAAATGCGCAGTTGTAACTTGCGGTTGTGAACAGGGTCGTTTGGTTATATCCGCATGTTACAATCGCGAGGACGCAATACATGGCACACATTGCGGAATTCGCACTCTACCCCTCTCCGTGAAACTAAGAAGGGGATATGGGAGGAGGGTGGGATCAGAGAATCGAGGCCACTGGCCTCTGCTCCCGCCTGGGATCGCCCATTGCGACCCAGAGCTAAGAGAGACATCGCGAAAACCGCGCCAATAAGTTGCTGCCGATAAGTTCGCCCAACGGCGGCGCGGCGTGCAATAATTGCAAATAGGAAACCGCGCCGGGATCATGACAAGGCCGTACTGGTAAACGGCGACGGAAAGCGTGCAAAGCAGGCCACCGCGGGCTCGGAGATAGGCGTGGAGGAGGGAGACCGACTCTTCTGAAGGCTCGTCAGCATGAGCACCGCCTCCACGGACTCGGCGGAGCAGGGAATCGATCCGGGTCTCAAGCACGTACGTCTTGATGTACGTGTCCATGAAGTAGCCAACGTGCCGCCCCATGGAGCGCGTGGCGAGGTAGATGGCGGAGAAGGTGAGGAGCACACCTGCATAAGGGCCCATCGCCGCGTAGTCCCGGAACGGCTCGGCAATCGCCGCCACCCCGTGGCGGAACAAGGGGTACCCTCCACTGAGGAGGAGGAGGACGCGGACAGGGGTGTAGTCACAGAGTGCGCGAACCTGATAGCCGACACAGTAGACGAAGACGGCCATCCTGAGGAAGAAGAGGAGCTCAGGTCCCCCGTCACCGCTTGTCACCAGCTCAATCAGGGTGGTACCCAGCAGGTAGAGGAGGACTGCTCCAGCCCCGGCACGGTAGACCCGGCTAGTGAGAAGGGCTGCAAGACCGTCATAAGCGAGGCCCACGGCGATCGACCAGAGGAATAACGTGAACTCGATCGTAGTGTAGGCCCAGCCCATCAGAGAATCGAGGCCACTGGCCTCTGCTCCCGCCTGGGATCGCCCATTGCGACCCAGAGCTAAGAGAGACATCGCGAAAACCGCGCCAATAAGTTGCTGCCGATAAGTTCGCCCAACGGCGGCGCGGCGTGCAATAATTGCAAATAGGAAACCGCGCCAGACCGGCGGCGCCGAAGTGGAACGGCGCCTCGCACGGCGGACACCAGCAATATTAATAATTGACTTGAGCCGCCATGGTAGGACGCCGCCCTGAATGATGACGGCAAAGCAACCCGAATAATAATAGCCATTGCTCCCTCAGTGTAAACGACTGTGAATACCGAACTCCCCCATTCACACCTAGTCACCGTGGCCCAACTGGGGTCAAGCCATGGCTTGCAGATCCTGCGTCTCTCACTGCCCGAACAACAGAGGCGGGTCCGCCGCAGTCCCCCACTAGTATACACATAATGACCACCGAGCACAAGCGCTTCCCCGTCGCCGCCGCCGCCATTGCGGGCACGCTCGAGAACTTCGCCACCTTTCCGTTCGAGTACGTCAAAACGCAGCTTCAGCTTCAGATCCGCTCCTCGGCGCTCTACGCTGGCAGCAGCGCCTACACTGGCCCACTCGACGTCGTGCAGCGAACCTTCCGAACCGCTGGCCTCCTCGGCCTGTACAGCGGCGGCGCCAGCTTCGTCATCTTCTCTCCCCTGCGTGCGGTCGTGCGCTTCACCACCTTTGAGCGGCTGCGAATAACGGCTCGGAGCCAGCAGCTGCGAGAGACGCCTGGCGGCAAGAGGCTCTCCGACCTCGGCTGCGGCGTGCTGGCTGGCGCGGCGGACGGCGCGCTGTGCCAGACGCCGAGCAATGCGATCGCCGTCAAGATGGTGCACGACCAGTCGCCCAGAGGGCCGCGGCAGTACAGGCTGGGCGGCGGCCCGAGTTGGCACGCAAAGAGCGGTATACGCAGACAGACAGCGCCTCCCCACGCCACCGCAGGCACGTGCTCCACGCTACGCGTCAGATTGCGGCCGAGTTTGGCGTCTGGCGCGCGGCCGTCCCCTCCAGCGGCTAGAGGCGAGAGGTGCGAGTCCCGCCCGTGCGAGTATAGGCACGGCTTCTTCTCTGGCCTGTGGCCCACCGTGGCAAAGGTCTCCTTCTGCGCGGGCGTCCGCCGCCGCAGGAGAGGCTGGCGGCTGGAGGCCGTCTCCCCACGGCAGTCGTCTCACTGAGTAGGCATCCGCTTCGTTGGCTACGGCGAGATGGCCGAGAGATTGCGCTCCCGCCCCGGCCGACCTGAAGGGCCAATTGCAATCTGGGAGAGTCTGGTGGCAGGCGGCACCGCGGGCGGCGTGTCAGCGGTGCTCAGCCAGCCGATCGACGTTGTGCGCGCAAACATGATGTCGCTGGACGCGAGGCGGTACAGCTCCTCCCTCGCGTGTGCCCGCGCCATTCTCCGGAGCGGAGGATTGCCCGGCCTCTTCCTCGGCGTCGGGCCTCGCATCTGCCGCGTCTGCGTCGAGGAGTCGCTCAAGTTCACGCTATTCGAGGCGGCGGAGCGACAGTTGTGCGCGCTCTTCCCGCCGTAAGAACTCTCTCACACGACTCACGAGTCTGTCACATTATTAAATAAATACGTTACGGCCCAACACAGGGTCAAACTCCTGACACACGACCCTCTGGGGTCGCCCTCGCAGCTCGCTCGCCCCGCCCCAGCGGCGTGCACCCCCGCTCGATCCTGTACGAACCGTGTTCCTCTGTGGGGTCACGGGGGGGAGCCAGCCGCCGCGGAGAGAGCGCGGCGTTGACGCGCGCACACACCGCTGTGTGTCACACACATATCGATATGCGCCATGCGACATGCGCCATGCGATATATATTAATATCTGAGCGACGTCTCTCTCTCTCTCACACGTCGCTCTCAAGTCTCTCAAGTCTCTTTTTTATCAGTCTAACCCCTTTTATATCATTCTCGTGAAAGTATGTTTCGTCATATTCTGCTGTGTCCCTACCTACCTATGAACGTATGCCAGCAACTTACATGCACGACTCGAACGCGCACACGGTGATGTACACGGCATGGCCCCGCGCACGGCAGGGCGTGCGGCGCGCGACTGGGACAGACCGAGACGGGGATCTCAGCATGGGTTCTCGCCTTCGTCTTGCTGCGCCCTCCACGTGGTACACCTCGCGCTGTTGCCAAAGCAATCCTCCATCTCCCACGTCTCTTTTCGTTCGGCAATGCACCTCGAGCAGCCCCTGCAGAGTCCGCCGTTGTTCCAGCCGGTGCTAGTGGTGATGACGGAGCCGCTACAATTGAAGTTGGAGCTCGCATCCTCGAATCGTCCTCGAGATGCCCTTCTCATGCACGTGGGTAGGCACGGGTAGGTCCGCAGCGCGTCCACCACCCCGTCGCAGCACCCATGATACGCTGGCTTGAGGCCATACTCGCGGTCGAAAAGCAACGGGTCGTCTTCTCCAAACCAGCCGTGGATCCACGAGAACTTGTCAGTGAACCCCCAAAAGGTGAGCCCCTCAACGTACGGCGAGATCAGGGCTTCCGCCATGAGGGCACGGTAGGCCTCGCGCTGGTTCTCCATACGCACCGCCTCGGGCCAGTCCCTCACGCGCATGTCTATCTCGGACAGCGTGACCTTGACGCCGAGGTCTGCAAAGCGCTTGAGGCTGCGCTTGATCCTGCCGCGCACCGCCTCCGTCTTCGGATAGATCTCTTTGCCCAAGACGTGCCCCTCGAAGCCGACCGTGTGCACCGGCACCCCCCGCTGCAGCAGCCCTTGCACGATAGTGTACATCCGGTCCGCCTTTGCACCCCCCTTGAGGACATTGTACTCATTGTAGATGAGATCGGCGTCCGGATCAGCGGCGTGGGCGGCCCGGAACAGGTCGTCGATGATCCCCGGGCCGAGCTTCTTCATGATGATCGTCGGGCGGTAGAGCCCCTCGACGGCCTCGCCATTCAGCACCGACGTCTTGTCGGCCGTCGCCTCGTTCATGACGTCCCACGCGCGGACAATGCCCTTGTAGCGCGAGACGAGCGTAGTGACGCGGTTGAGCAGCGCTGCGCGTAGCTGCCAAGCGGGCAGCGCGTCGTCCACCCAGCTTGGCATCTGAGTGTGCCACACGAGCGCGTGCCCCTTAATCCGCAACCTGTGGAGCTGGCAAAACTCGACGAACTGGTCCGCTTGGGCCCAGTCTATCTCGCCCCGCGCGCGCTCCATCCGGCCCCACTTCATCTGGTTGCCAGGAGTAGCCGCGTTGAATTCGCGCAGCAAGTACTCCACGTAGTTGACGTCGTTCAGGAGTCCGCTGTCGGGGATAGCTGTGCCTGCGAGCGTTGCGGTGCGGCGGCCTCGTGCCTTTTGCTAGAGCGAGGGAGCGGAAGGCTACAGAGACGACAGGAATCGAGAAGGGCTAGAGTTGAGAGGAGCAGTACCAAGGTAGCGAAGCTCCTTGTTGACCGCTGGGAGCAGCTTAACGAGCTTGGCAAAGCGGCCGCCCCGAGACTCGTCCACAAGTTCGGCCGTCAGCCCGAGCTTCACTTCAAAGTCTTCTAGCGCTGGCGGCGCGGGTGAGCACGGCAAGGGCGACGGCGAGGGTGGTGGCCGCGGGGAGGGCGGCGGCGGTTGCGATGGTGGCGACTGCGGTGGCGGGATGGGGCAGCGACGCCGCGTCCACACCCAGACAGCGTGGTACCCGCACCCAGTGTTCTTGCAGCCCTTGTCGCACAGGACGAGACCCTCGGATTCGCACTTTCGTGCTGCCTCTATCCACGTCGTCTGACGATAGGCGGGCGTCCCGAACGCGCCAAAGATACAGTCGTCGTTGCTCCTGCTCGTGCTGCGCTTGCAGTTTCCTTCGCGAGTGCAGCACTGCCCGGCGATAGGCACGCCGCTAAAGTTTGTGGCGTCGGGCTCGTGCACGCAGCCCTCGGACCCCCGCACTCCGTCGCCGCCTGCAAGAATGAGCGCGCCTTCTGCAGGGAAGCTAACGATCGCTGGTGGTGAGGGCGGCGCCAGAGGTGGGGGTGGCGGAGGCGGTGTAGGCGCTATCACCCGCTGCCCACACGGCTCACACTCGGTGCACATCGCCCACGCGCACTTGTCGACCCAGGCGTGAGTCAGGAAGGTGCAGTGGGCAGCGCACACCAAAGGTGGCGGTGGCGATGCCAGAGGCGGCGGCGGCGGCGGCAAAGGCGACGGCGGCGGCGGCGGTGGAGGCGATGCCGGCACCAGTCCCCGACACGGCACACACTCGGTGCACATCACCCACGCGCACTTGTCGACCCAGGCGTGAGTCAGGAAGGTGCAATGGGCAGCGCACGCCAGAGGCGGCGGTGGCGATGCCAGAGGCGGCGGCGGCGGCGGCAGAGGCGGGGGCGGCGGAGGAGGCGATGCTGCCACCTGCTGCCGACATGGCACACATCCGGAGCACGTCGCCCACGCGCACTTGCCGACCCAGGCGTTAGTCAGGAAGGTGCACTGGGCAGCGCACGCCAGAGGCGGCGGTGGCGGTGACAGAGATGGGGGTGGCGGCGGCAGAGGCGGGGGCGGCGGAGGAGGCGATGCTGCCACCTGCTGCCGACATGGCACACATCCGGAGCACGTCGCCCACGCGCACTTGCCGACCCAGGCGTTAGTCAGGAAGGTGCACTGGGCAGCGCACGCCAGAGGCGGCGGTGGCGGTGACAGAGATGGGGGTGGCGGCGGCAGAGGCGGGGGCGGCGGAGGAGGCGATGCTGCCACCAGCTGCCCACACGGCACACACTCGGTGCACATCACCCACGCGCACTTGTCGGCCCAGGTATGAGTCAGGAAGGTGCAATGGGCAGCGCACGCCAGAGGCGGCGATGGCGGTGGGGGAGAGAATATGTTTTGGATGCGATTGCGAGTCATCGAGCTCGAGCCCTCGCTGTCCAGCCGCCTGTCCGACTGTAGTAGGGGCTCTGTGCAGGAAGAGATTGCCACCGACTCGCCATGTGGCTCCAGCCAGCGCTTCTCACAACTCGCTGACAGCCGGCACCAGCCGCTAGACCACGTGGAGGCAAAGCGGCAAGAAGCGTCGGCTTCGCACGCATGCACGCAGCTCAGGCGGCCAGTGAGGTTCTGCTCGAACAGAGGCGGGCTGTCTGCGCAGTACAGAGTGCTCTCTACCGTGGACGTGCACACTTTCAACATCGGCGTTTGGCGACCTCTCTTTCGGCCTTTAGGATGGTCTTGCGTCCTCGCCTAGCTCCTATGGTATCGTATCGCGCATTATCGCTCATTGGAGATATTCGCCAAACTAGCAGACCTGGCGCGCACGCGCGCCGTATTTGTTTTCCGGTCTGCTTCCCGTCGGTTTCCCTCCTCGCACTTGGAGTGCAGTCTCGCGTGGCGTGAATTTGTTGGCGCTGAATTGGTTGTCTTTGTGCTCGCGTGGCGATGACCCTGTCGAGAAGTGGACCTGCGGGGCAGAAGGGGGTGGGAGGGGGATCTTTGTGCAGGGTACTTTGTGGGGAAAAAGGAGTTTTTATCTACACATATCAATCCTAATAATCCCAGAGTGGTTCAGTAACATGCCGCCTCTCGAGCGGAGCACTATCGCCACGTGCGCGGAAGTTGCGCGTGTAGTTGTTCCACTGCTCATTCTGCTCCTCAAGGCTGCCGGTGAGCTCCTTGCATGTGTGCTCCCTGTACCACCGCGCGCGGTGCCGACGATATGCTTTCTGCCCGTGCTCACCGAGGTCGTACTCGGAGCGCTCCGGTGGTTTGCCCTCGGTGACAGCCAGAGCCTCCGCCGCCTCCACCTCCGCCTTCAATCTCAATGTCCCACCACCCCCCTGCGCGCGGGCCTTCTAGGCCCGCGGGTAGTCTCCCCCCATCCCCAGGGCCTCCATGGCTCGCACCTCAACCTCACACAGCACACAGACCAGCGCAAAGCGCCATAGGACGTATTTTCTTGTCAATAACAAGGTAGTCTGTGAACAGGCGCTATTTCGGGGCCCGGGGTTGTGCGTTTATGTGAACAGGCGCTGTGCGATTTCGGGCCCGGGGTAGTGCGTTTACGTGAACAGGCGCTCGCGAAGCAAAAATAATCCACTCCGCCGTCCTCGCTTCCGCCCTGTGCGTTTGCCCGCTGGCCTCGGCTCCGGCGCCCGATATGGGTGCGCCGGCGTTCCGACACGTTGGTAAGATGGCGAGTGAGCGCATGAGGCGGGCGGCCGTGCGTCGCCGGCCCTCCTCCGGCTGGATCGATCCCGCGCAGCTGGCGACACGGCTAGCAACGGCACGCACACTGCCAGAGCTGCTCGAGACGCGGCGCCGCTTCGCGCCAGAGATGGACTTCTCGCACGCGCCCGTTGCGTGGAGCCGGCTGGCGCGGTTGCGGCGGCGGCCTGCCGAGCGAGCGTGGCTCGACGAAAACTTGCCCTTTCTCGAGCCGCTTGCAGCACACACCGCGGAGCTTGTCGAGCAGAGCGAGGACATCGAGGCCGGCAGGCGCGCAGCGCTCGCCTCGGCGCTCGTGGCGGCTGGCGTGCGATCGGAGCCTCCGTGGAACGAGCTGTGGGATGCAATCGAGCGCCGTTCCGTCGAGAGCGCCCCGCTGAGTGAGTGCGACGAGTGCGCCTCTGTCGCCGAGGCGCTCGTCAACGCAGGCCACTCGTCGCAGCGCTACCTCGAGGCGGCGGCGCCGGTGGTGGCGCGCTCGCTCCGGAGAGAGGCGGGCGCGCGGCGCGGCGGGGCCATCCTTCTCGTGCGCGGCCGCCCCGTCGTGGACGAAGTCCGCCTCGAGTGCATCGCGGCGTTCGCCTCTGCGCTCGCGCGCGGGGCGGCGGCCTCGGAGGACCGGTCTGCGCTGCTGGGGCACCTCGCTGCGGCGGCGGTGCCAAAGGTGCCCGCCGCGCGCGCCTCCCACCTCGTCTCGCTCGCCTGCACGTACGGTTCGACGCCGCCGCCTCGTGCTGCCGCCGCCGGAAGGGACGGTGCTGGCGGCGGAGGCGGCAGCGGCAGTGCGGGCGGCGGCGGCGGCGCTAGCGCGGCGGAGAGCGCGGCGCAGCAGTCGCTGCTGCGGGCCATCGCGGACGAGCTGCGCGTGCGGCCGTGGCAGCTCAAGCCTGCGGAGGTTGCCTTGCTCGCGGAGGTGTACTGCACACGGCTGCCCTCTGGCTCCGCTGGCGGCGGCGAGGGCGGCGCCGCCGCACTGGTGCCGTCACGGGGTGTGGTTGCTGTCGACTCGGCGCCGCTGCTCGAGTCCCTCGCCCGCGTCGCCCTCCCACGGCTCGACAGGTACAAGGCGTATAACCTCGCGCGGCTGGCGCAAGCCGCGTCGCGCTGGCCCGCGGCCGGCGGCAGAGGCGGCAGCGCGGCGGCAGAGCAGCTGCTGAGTAGCGTGGCGGCGGCGGCGGCGGCGCGCGAGGGCGAGTTCCGCGGGGAAAGCCGCGCTCTGCTGGTGGACGCTTATGCGCGCGCGCGGCTGCTGCCGCCGATACAGCCCGAGCCTGCTCCTCCACCACTGTCCACTCAGCCTCCCAGGGCCGACCGAATGATCATTTAGCTTCGTCGTGGTTGTGATTCCCAAAACATGCCAGAACAGAGATAAGCTAAGCGAGACGGCGGCGACTCACCACGGAGGCCGGAGCGAGATATATGACGAATCTCATGCTGGACAATCCAGACTAGTAAAACCCCGGCGCTACAGCACCTGGTTGGTCATGGTCTGCGTCTCGACCATCGACACGCCTGGAATCGCCTCGAGCTTGGCCAGGAAGTCAGCCTCGGGGGGGTGCCCAGCCTCCTCCCACGGGCCAAAGGTGGCGAGAGGCACGGTCGTGCAGAGCTTGAAGTCGAGACACCCGCCACAGACGGCGCGGTTGACAACCGCGCCGTCGAGAGCCTTGAGCTGCGGCAGGAACTCGTCCACGACATCTGCGATCGCGACGAGGGTGGCGGACGAGGCCTTGCCACCACCGTCGTCCTGCCATTTGCACCGCCACTCCCGCGCGACATTATCAAATTCCATCTTGCCGTTGGCCATTTCCGCCATCATGGGCGAGGAGCGCGCCGATGGGCGGCCAGCGGAGCTGATGGAGAAAGCATGTGAGAGGGACGAGAGCAGCAGCATTCGGCGCAGTGGGGAAGCTGTCTGGTACAGCCCCAGCCGACTCCGCGTGAACTCTCGAGGGATCTCGAGTTGCGGAGCTCCTGCTGCTCGGTACGCACTCTGTTC
>NW_005198154.1:0-1620 GCF_000372725.1 Emiliania huxleyi CCMP1516 | reverse complement strand
GCGACATTGCGATCTCGCCATAGTGCCATGCAGCGGCACAAGCCGAGCTGTGAACACGCGGTGTGAATGAGCTCGGCAGGGAGATTGTCTCATCTCTTGAGCGAGAGATTAGCATCTCGCTATAGTGCCATGCAGCGGCACAAGTCGAGCTGTGAACACGCGGTGTGAACGAGCTCGGCAGGGAGATTGTCTCATCTCTTGAGCGAGATTGTGATCTCGCGATAGTGAACGAGATTGTGATCTCGCGCTAGCGCTCGCGATGGGTCTTGCCATGCATCGATCACATGGCGAGCTCGGCAGAGAGATTGTCTCATCTCTTGAGCGAGATTGTGATCTCGCGATAGTCAACAAGATTGTGATCTCGCGCTAGCGCTCGCAATGGGCCTCGCCACGTATCGATCGTATGTGGCGAGCTCGGCATAGAGATTATGCCTCATCTCTTGAGCGAGAAATTGTGATCTCGCTATGGTGCCCTGCTGCGGCACAAGTCGAGCTGTGAACACGCGTTGTGAACGAGCTCGGCAGGGAGATTGTCTCATCTCTTGAGCGAGAGATTAGCATCTCGCTATAGTGCCATGCAGCGGCACAAGTCGAGCTGTGAACACGCGGTGTGAGCTAGCTCAGCAGAGAGATTGTCTCATCTCTTGAGCGAGAGATTATCATCTCGCTACAGTGCCATGCGGCGGCACAAGTCGAGCTGTGAACACGCGTTGTGAACTAGCTCGGCAGGGAGAATGTCTCATCTCTTCCCGAGAGATTGTGATCTCGCTATAGTGCCATGCGGCGGCAAAAATCGAGAGCTGTGAACACGCGGTGTGAACGAGCTCGGCAGGGAGATTGTCTCATCTCTTGAGCGAGAGATTAGCATCTCGCTATAGTGCCATGCAGCGGCACAAGTCGAGCTGTGAACACGCGGTGTGAACGAGCTCGGCAGGGAGATTGTCTCATCTCTTGAGCGAGAGATTAGCATCTCGCTATAGTGCCATGCAGCGGCACAAGTCGAGCTGTGAACACGCGGTGTGAACGAGCTCGGCAGGGAGATTGTCTCATCTCTTGAGCGAGAGATTAGCATCTCGCTATAGTGCCATGCAGCGGCACAAGTCGAGCTGTGAACACGCGGTGTGAACGAGCTCGGCAGGGAGATTGTCTCATCTCTTGAGCGAGAGATTAGCATCTCGCTATAGTGCCATGCAGCGACACAAGTCGAGCTGTGAACACGCGGTGTGAACGAGCTCGGCAGGGAGATTGTCTCATCTCTTGAGCGAGAGAGTAGCATCTCGCTACAGTGCCATGCAGCGGCACAAGTCGAGCTGTGAACACGCGGTGTGAACGAGCTCGGCAGGGAGATTGTCTCATCTCTTGAGCGAGAGATTAGCATCTCGCTATAGTGCCATGCAGCGGCACAAGTCGAGCTGTGAACACGCGGTGTGAACGAGCTCGGCAGGGAGATTGTCTCATCTCTTGAGCGAGAGATTAGCATCTCGCTATAGTGCCATGCAGCGGCAAAAGTCGAGAGCTGTGAACACGCGGTGTGAACGAGCTCGGCAGGGAGATTGTCTCATCTCTTGAGCGAGAGATTAGCATCTCGCTATAGTGCCATGCAGCGGCACAAGTCGAGCG
>NW_005198155.1:0-1620 GCF_000372725.1 Emiliania huxleyi CCMP1516 | reverse complement strand
CGTGTCGGCTAGAGGCGCGCACAGCCTCGCCCTCACCGCCGGCGGCGCGGTCTGGAGCTGGGGCTTTGGAGCCTTGGGCCAGTTGGGCTACGGCGACCAGCAGCTGCAGCTGCTGCCAAAGAAGATCGATGCCTTTGCTGGCCAGCGCGTCGTCGCTGTATCCGCTGGAGAGTACCACAGCCTCGCCCTCACCGCCGACGGCAGCGTCTGGAGCTGGGGCTTTGGAGCCTCAGGCCGGCTGGGCCACGGCGACGAGCAGAACCGGCTGCTGCCGAAGAAAGTCGAGGCCTTTGTTGGGCGGCGCGTCGTTGCTGTGTCGGCTGCAACCCGCCACAGCCTCGCCCTCACCGCCAATGGAGCTGTCTGGAGCTGGGGCTATGGATGGCGAGGCAAGCTGGGCCACGGCGACAACCAGAGCCATTGGCAGCCAAAGAAGGTCGAGGCCTTCGCTGACCAGCGCGTCGTCGCCGTGTCGGGAGGAGGCGATCACAGCCTCGCCCTCACCGCCGACGGCGCTGTCTGGAGCTGGGGCTGTGGAGGCTTTGGCGAGTTGGGCCACGGCGACCGGCAGACCCAGCTGCTGCCCAAGAAGATCGAGGCCTTTGTTGGGCCGCGCGTCGTCGCTGTGTCGGCTGGAGGCTTCCACAGCCTCGCCCTCACCCCCGACGGCGCCGTCTGGAGCTGGGGCCGTGGAGACTGGGGCGAGCTTGGCCACGGCGACCAGCAGCTGCAGCTGCTGCCCAAGAAAGGTCGAGGCCTTTGCTGGGCCGCGCGTCTTCACCCTGTCGGCTGGAGGCGGGCACAGCCTCGCCAGCACCGCCGACGGCGCCGTGTTCACCTGGGGCAAGGGTGAAAGCGGCTGCCTTGGCCACGGGGAGGACCTGTCGGACCAGCTGCTGCCCAAGAAGGTCGAGGCGTGGGCGCCGGGGCAGTGAGGTATCAGGTGCCTCTGCACGGCGGGCCGTTTAGTGGCTCAGCTGCACTAATAGAGGAGCTTGTTGGAGTCGATCAGCCCGCGCGGTGTGCGGCGGGGTGTGAGAGCATGTGTGCCGGGAGAGCGCGGGGACGTAATGCCATGTTTGAGGCGGGTCGTGCCGCCACCCATTGCAGGGCGCAACGTAATTCCTCAGAATTTGGTTTGCTTTTTTTAACTGCGGCGAGGGCTCACCTCCTCCGTCGCTGAGCCAGGAAAAGGAATATAGGAATTCCAGCCGTTGGAAAAAGAAAGAATGGATTTTTTCCTTATTAGGGGTATTTGGGGCGGTGGACCACCGTCTCCCCGCGCCGCGCAGTCTAGCTATAGTCGCTCAGTCTCGCTTGCTTCGCCTCTGCGCGGCGCGACCCCGGCCCCGCGCCAACCTCCTACACCCGCAGCAGCAGAGCAAGCCGCGAGAGCGCCGCCGGCGAGGGCGGCCACGGCTGCGCGCAGCTCCGCAGCGGCGTCAAAGATGGTCGGGAGGGCCTGCGCTGCGCGCCAGCGCTCCGCCTCTGTCCCGGCGGTCAGCCCGAGCGGCAGAGAGTGCTCGAGCGCCTTCGGCGGCAGTTGTGGCACGTCTCGGGCGGTCGGGTGGCGAACTTGGTACTCGCGCCCCGCAGGTTCGTGTGCGCCGGAGGGAGGGA
>NW_005198156.1:0-1620 GCF_000372725.1 Emiliania huxleyi CCMP1516 | reverse complement strand
ATTGGAGCGGCCGCACACTGCTCGGTACCCCCCCTGCACATCTAAAGTCATGCCGACCCCCCCCCCCCCCAGCAGCAGCGCTCTGCTGCTGGGGGGGTCGGGACCCCCCCCCCAGCAGCAGCGCTCTGCTGCTAGGGGGTGCTGGCATCTCTGTACCGACAGCTGTAAGTAAGTACGGTTAGCGTTCCAGTCCTCGGCGAGGTGCTGGATATTAAATGGCTTGAGGGCGAGCCGCATGGCTTCCACCACGTCGCTGCCCGCCATTGCGGCGACGCGTCGCGGCGGAACTGACAGTTTTGCCGCGCGACGGGCCGCGCGCGCGTTTCGAAAAAAAAAAAGTCGTTAAGCTCAGTCGATCGATTTCGACGAGCGAGCGATCCGAGGATCGAGCGGGGGACCGATAGGCTAGAGAGATCAACGCTGATCGATCATCGTCAGCCGAGACGCCCGAGTGAGTGGCTCACTATACGGTTTTTAGTGTGGTAGTACAAGATAGACTCACATGGTCACAAGTCTTTAGTAATACGCCAGCACTCGGAGACCCACTCGACACGACGAAGGTGTATTGGGCTCGAAGGCGCGGTGAACACAGCCGCCTCGAGCGTACCGCTAAAACACGAGTCGAGGTGGGAGGGGGCGGCGGCGGCGAAGAGGCGGGAGCCGGGAGAGCTGGGTCCAATATGCCCTCTGCTGCTGGGGGGGTCGGGACCCCCCCCCCCAGCAGCAGCGCTCTGCTGCTGGGGGGGTCGGGACCCCCCCCCAGCAGCAGCGCTCTGCTGCTGGGGGGGTCAGACCCCCCCCCCTAGCAGCAGGGATGACTTTAGATGTGCAGGGGGGGTACCGAGCAATGTGCGGCCGCTCCGTACATTGTTTCCCCATTTTTCGCTTCGCTGCGCGTGGCCGCATATGTGGGCTTCACACACCCTATCCGGCTATGGAGCCCGAACCCAGTCTGACATACGCCGGGTCCAAAATGAAGAACTCAGACCAGGAATGGCACCATGTGAGTTGTGCGTCTTGGGCCGGGTTGTGTTGTCGCGAGAAAAGCTCGCCTCTTGCGCTGGATTCGCCACCGCCGCCACCGCCGCCACCACTGTTGCGACAACCACGGAGAAGAAGGGCTGTTGGCGCGACAACACGGATTTTCGCCACACGAGGCCGCCGGCACGGTTTTCTTCATATAGAGAGGCTTGTATCTTAAGAATTCTTCATATATGGTGGGCTGGGAACGACTCGGCGTCCGCCTCCCTGCCGCCCTTGCCCGTGGGTTGGAGAGCGCTGGCCTGCGCCACCCGTCGGCCATCCAGCGCGCGGCCGCGCCGCGCATCTTTGCCGGCGAGAGCGTCGCCGTGCACGCGGAGACCGGCTCAGGCAAGACGCTCGCCTGCCTGGTGCCGCTGCTCGCGCGCTGTCGGCCCGGCGTGCCCAGGCAAGTGCTCGTGGTGGTGCCGTCGCACCAGCTCGCGCTGCAGACACGCGACGCGGCCGACGCTCTCCGCGTCGATGGCGTCCCCACCGCTGAGCTCCTCGGCCCGGGCGCCGGGCGAGGCGTGAGGCGGCGCTCGAGGAGCAGCGCGGCGGAGGTGCTCATCGCGACGGGTGGCCAGCTGGCCGCGCTGC
>NW_005198157.1:0-1621 GCF_000372725.1 Emiliania huxleyi CCMP1516 | reverse complement strand
CCCGATGGCGATGCTTGCGCCGCCTTCGAGCAGCCGCCGCACCGCCTCGGCCTGCCCCGCTGCCCGTCGGACGAGCGTCCCAGGTGAGCACAGCGTGTCCTGATTCGTTGTCGGTCGCGGTGCGTCGAGGCCGGGAGAGGACGCGGCCGCGCGCAGGCCGCAAGCACAGCAACCCCACGCCTCGCCCCACGTGAAGGATGGATTGAAATACATTCGAACAAAGAAGAGGCGACGGGAGGAACCGGCGGAGGATGCAGTGACGTGACACACACACACACACACACACACACACACACACACACACACACACACACACACACACACACACACACACACACACACACACACACACACACACACACACACACACACACACACCGCTCACCCACGCGCACCGGGCCTTGCACTTTGAATGCCGTGGGGCTCCTGTCGTCAGACGTGGAGACGCGAGGGTTGCCCCCCCTTGCCCCACCACCTCGTGTCGGAGGTGTGTGTGGAGAAGCTTACCTTACGCCTTCTTACCCCCCTTCCTTACGGCTCTAGGCTTAGCAGTTAGCCGTGCAAGGCTTTCAAGGGCCAAGCCCAAGGCGGCCAGGTCGCTCCGGGCCGGCGAGATTGAACTGCTGGCGGGGGCGTTGGACATAAACGATAAAAAGAAACCCAACGAGAAAAAGAGACTTTTCTCCTCCTAGCTAGAGACTTTTCTTCTGCGCGACCGTTTCCTCTCTTGCAGCCTGCAGCCTCTCCGAAACCCGCCACATGCAGCTCACGGCTCCTCCTCATCGTCGTCGTCGTCGTCGTCGTCGTCAAAGCCCTCCTCCTCCTCCTCGCCCTCCTCCTCGCCCTCCTCCAGCGGCCTGTGGGAGAGGGCGACGTCACGCCGCTCAGCCGAGTGGCCTCCGAGGGACAGGGGCGAGAGAAGGCACGCAGAGCGGCACACGCTGCTACACCCCGTCGCTGCGTCGTCGCTGGCGAGCTGTGAGCTGCGCGAGTGCTGTGAGCTGCGGCCGAGCGGTGAGTGGCTGTGAGCTGTGAGCTGTGAGCTGTGAGCTGTGAGCTGTGAGCCGTGTGGCGGTGCGCCGCAGCGTCGGGAGGCTTGCTGACCGGCGACTGCTACACCACCACCTGCCCCAGTGCTTCGACTTGCTCTCCCCGAGCATGAAGTCGTCGCGCAGAAAGGCGGCGGAGCTGCTCGGCGCGCCAGCCTTGGCGCCGCCAGTGCCTCGCCGCAGGATGTCGAGGAAGCTGTCTCGCGACAGGTCGAGCGGCGCTGCGGCGGGCGGCGCGGTCGCAGCGCCAGGGTCGCGTCGCTGCCGCTTGGCCTTCTTCGGGGCCGCTTCGGGCGCCTCCTTTTGAGCGGCGCGCACCGCGTTGAACAGCTGCCGGCGGGGGACGGGGCGTCAAGGGCAGTGGAGCGCGGCGTCGGGAAGTGGCGGCGCCGGTGCGCCACACCTGCACCACCCCGCGGGTAGCGATCTTTTTCCGCTGGCCGGTTCAGCACCGCGGAAGCTGGCGTCCGCCGCCCGGTGCCGAAGGTTCCTTGTGCCCCCTCCCTTGGCTAAACCCTTGCGCTTGGGGGGGAAAATTATTCGTCATTGGTCCTCTGCGGTTTCCTTCGGGG
>NW_005198158.1:0-1621 GCF_000372725.1 Emiliania huxleyi CCMP1516 | reverse complement strand
AGGGGGGACCCGGTAGACCGTACCCACGGGGGACGCAGAGGCAGCGGAAGCACAGCAATAAGCCCGACTCGCGCACGCCCGAGGCCGGCGGCCACCTACAGAACGGCGCGAAACGGCAACCGAGGCGGGGCCGGCGCCCCACCCCCCCAGAAAGAAGAAAAAAAGAGTGGGGGGGGGGGGGCTAGCTGTGCAGCGCCGTGGCATTGACGGGCTCCGCGGGCCCGGGGTTGGACCTGCGGTGCAGCAGGGCGACCACTTCGCGTGCTCCTTGCCGATGCCGAGCTGCGCCGACGCCCGGATGTGCAGCTTTTGCCCCTTGCGCATCTTGACGAGCAGAATGTGCTCGCCGCCTGCCGAGGCGTCGGGCTCAAAATCGCCGTCATCCTCTCGCCGCCTGCCGTCTGCCGCGTAGCAGCGGAGGGGCTGGTCCGGCTTCAGCTCGCGGGTCGTCACCTCGAGCGTCTCGTCCTGGTTGCACGCGACCTCGAGCGTGAAGTCGGCCGTGCACTTTGGGCACGTCGTCATGCAGTCGCAGTCGCGATTGAACCGGAATGTCTGATCCAGCGGAAGCCCTGTCTCCGAATCCGTGCCGTAGGTCGCGGCGTCACCGTGGCGATACGGCACGAGTTCCTTATCGCCCCAGCGAGCGAGCAGCGAGAAGAGTGGGACGAGCCCCAGCCGGTGTGAAATAAAGTCGTCGTGGAGCACCGTCGAGTTGGCGAGCACCTCCACCTTGTCGATCGCCATGGTGGGCACCTCAGCGATCATGACGCGGCGAAGAGCATTGGCTGTCGACGTGTCGCAGCCAGACAGCACAAAGGTGATCGAGTCCTCGGTGAGCTCTTTGACCTCGATCTCGATCTTGTCGGTCATCTGCAGCAGCGGCGTGGTGGTGCCCCTGACGCAGCCTGGCGTCGGGCAGCGAGGCACGAATGTGACCACGGAGACGCAGGCGGTGGAGCAGCGGTGGAGCACGCAGGCACCGGTGGAGCCAGCGTGCTGGGTTCCGGCTCCTACCCAGATAGGGGGTCTGCAAGTTAAGACCCCATAGGAGCGCCAGCCTGACGTAAACCGCCAATGGCAGTTAGCGGACGTCGCCGCGGCTCGTCTCTGCCGCGGCGGCTGCTGCGCGCACGTGGTGGCGCCGCTCTCTCGCGAGACGGCTGGCGACGCGGCTCGCGGCCGACGTACGCTGCGCTCGTCCGACCGCCCGCGGCGTGGCGTGCGCGGCGCTGCGCACCGCTCTGCGAGCGCTTCTGCGCTGCTTTGAGTAGAGTCCACTGTATATGAGCTGCTGCCTCGCTGCTGCGAGTTGACATATCCGGTGATGTGCGAGCGTTCCGTTCGTGCGTCGACTGGCTCCCGGTTCGAGTCGCCGGGGGGGAGGGGGGGGCCTCCTCGGCCTCCTCGGCCTCCTCGGCCTCCTCGGCCTCCTCGGCCTCCTCGGCCTCCTCGGCCTCCTCGGCCTCCTCGGCCTCCTCGGCCTCCTCGGCCTCCTCGGCCTCCTCGGCCTCCTCGGCCTCCTCGGCCTCCTCGGCCTCCTCGGCCTCCTCGGCCTCCTCGGCCTCCTCGGCCTCCTCGGCCTCCTCGGCCTCCTCGGCCTCCTCGGCCTTAGCATCGT
>NW_005198159.1:0-1621 GCF_000372725.1 Emiliania huxleyi CCMP1516 | reverse complement strand
CCCGTATAGGATTTTTCCCGCCCTGGCGTAACCGCCCAACCCCTTTCCTTGCAGGGCCATATCCCTCATAGACCCTGGAGGGATATAGCCCTTAAGGGCATAAACCCTTTAGGGCTATACCCCTATAGGGCTATACCCCTATAGGGCTATACCCCTTTGGGCTCTCAGGCCCCGTACGGGGCCTGAGAGTCCAAATCTGGCCTCCGTTTCCTTGGCGGACGCTGCGGTGCGGAGCTGCGGGCAGCGTCAGGCAGAGTAGAAGAGACCTAAAGCGGGTCGCTCGGGCCGGTCAGGGCAGGTCGCCGCACGCTCCTAGGGGGCGCTTTAGATGTAAGATGGAGGGAGCGTGCCCAGGAGAGCTGCATGATTGCATCGGCGACGTCCAGCGAGCTGCTGTCGGGCTCCGATGTTTCGTCCTTGCCGATCGCGCCTTTCGTGCACTAACGGAGGGAACGTGGCGTCGAACTACCAGTGATTGCGCGCCTGGCAGCCCCTGTGGCCGTCCAGGACAGGGGGGCGCGCTGTGCCTAAGTTCGCTTCCGACAAAGTCGGCGGCCCGACCCGTCCTAATAAGGTCGCACCACGTTTTTTTTTTGCGTCTGGCCTGTTAGGGATTTCGCCGGTAGAGAGCCCGTTAGGGTTTTCGCCCGTTAGGGGTCCCGTCCGTATTAGGGATCAGGGATCTCGCCCGTGAGGGATCTCGCCCGTGAGGGACGTCGCCCGTGAGGGACGTCGCCCATGAGGGATCTCGCCCGTGAGGGACGTCGCCCGTGAGGGACGTCGCCCGTGAGGCATCTTGCCCGTGAGGGATCTTGCCCGTGAGGGACGTCGCCCGTGAGGGATCTTGCCCGTGAGGGATCTCGCCCGTGAGGGACGTCGCCCGTGAGGGATGTCGCCCATTAGGGATAGGGACGTCGCCCTTGAGGGACGTCGCCCGTGAGGGACGTCGCCCGTGATGTCGGCCGAGTGGACTCGGAAAAGATGAAGTCGCAGACCGCCGAGGTCTTCAGCAGGAAGCACGCGGCCGCTCTATCGAAAGGCAGAAACTTGCGCCAAAAGGCTGCCGAGGCGGACGAGGCCGCGGAGACAGCGAAACGCGCGACACAGGGCGCAGAGGTTGCAAAGCGAAATCACCAGATCCTCACCAGAAAGCTCGAGGCGGAGAAGGTCAAAATCCGCGAGCAGCTTCTTGCCGAGCAGCAGACCACGCATCTCCTGAGGGCTCAGCTGAAGGACTTGAATCTGGACGTGGTTCATTGCAAAAAGGAGTCGGTCCAGCTGGCCGAGATGGTCTCACGGCTCGAGGCGCAGATAGACCGGCACCGCACGCTCGAGCAGGACTTGCTGGAGCAGCTTCGGCAGGCGAGAGCTGCGAATCATGCCGAGGAGGTCCAGGAGCTGGCGCGAGAGAAGGAGACACTATTGGCCGAGGTCGCTCGCACCAATATCGAGCGTGATGCCTTGAAGCAGTCGCTCGAGTCGGAGCAGGCGCAACGGGCGTCTGTTGCAGAGGCGCTCGCCGAGACGCAGGCGCACTGTGCGCGGCTCGAGGCTGGCAAGGCTGAACTTGCGCGGGCTCACGAGGCTGCAATAGTTGACGCACACGGTGCCATCGAGGCTG
>NW_005198160.1:0-1622 GCF_000372725.1 Emiliania huxleyi CCMP1516 | reverse complement strand
GTGTGCCTGTGATTGTGCTAGCACGCGCCAGTTCGCACCTGTGTCGAGCCTGTCTGCTGTGAGAGAGATTTGCACTTGGAGCACTTGGAGTGCGCAGACCGCAGTCATCAGCCTCACATCCAGGGCCGGGGAGCTAAGAAGCGCACCCAGCGGGCCGGATGATCGGAACGGGCTACGGGCTAGAGAGCCCTGACCCCTAGGGGGGGGTGCGCGTTCGCAGGGAGAGGGCCGTAAAGATTTGCGCTGGTTTAAATTCTTTTCGTTGAAAAAATCTGTTTCTCGAGGCCTTTGAAAGCACCGCCCACCCTAGTGGGGTTGGGCACTTGCTCAGCGGCACGGACGGTGCACAAAAGAGGTAAACAGGATAGGAAATTTTGTGGGTTCGCGAGGTCTCTGATCTGGGTTCCAACTTTTTTCTCTTCTTCCGACACACAAAATCTCAAAACAATAGTACCCCGCCATCGCCGCAGCTATCGCCACCTACGAGTCCGCCCTCTCGGACTGGAAGGAGGTGTGCGAGAAGCGCGCCGCCCGCGACAAAAACAAGTACTACACCGTCCGCGGCGGCTACCTGACTGAGTTCTACCCCAAGAGCGTCCCGCTCCCCGAGCCCGAGTCCCTTCCAGCTACCGACGCGATTCTCAATGGCACTTGCAAATCCACGTACCCGCGGCCGCGGGCGCTCGCTGCCATCAAGAATCACAAGGACTGGTACGCGCACTAGGAGCTCGTCAAGGCGCGGGATGTGCACGTCAAGAACAACCCGTCCCTCGGAGACAGCGCCGTCAACAACCGCGAAGCCGCGCGCTTCGTCTCCGCCTCAACGCCTTTCGCCGGCAAGGCCTTCGATGTCCGTGTCGACGGTACGTACGCCACCGCCCTCTCCTCCGACACCCTCCAGGACGAGCTCCAGCGAAAGCTCGGCCTTTGGCTCTCCGCGGCGCTTCCCACCCTTCGGGTCGCGCTCGAGCGGGGCATGCCAGTCGATTTCTTCGGCGACTACCTTTACAACAAGGCCCACCACCGGCGGCCCCACGACGGCGTCCTCGCCGCCTGGGCGGACGCGATGCGCGCCCCGGCCAACGCGCCGGTCGTGCACGGCGACAAGGAGAAACCAGAGCTCACCCGGCAGTACAACGAGGGGTACAAGACTGACCTCGCAGAACCCCATGCGGGACCAGGAGGGTGCGATGACGTGAATGAAATCAAGCTCTGGACGCCCCTCCTCAAGACCTCCTCGCCGGGCGTTGGCAACGCCTCGAGTGGCGGCACGCCCGCCTCCGTTGGCCACTCCTACGCCTTCGGCAACACCGAGGAGAAGGCCCGCCGCCTGAACATGGGCTGCAAGGCGCGCGGGCAGCCCGGCCAACCCTTCTCCCACAAGACCGGCCACGGCTACGTCAAGGCGCATCGCGGTTTCTACCACGACGCGATCTTTGTCAAGCGCAACAACTTCAACCTGCTGCTCCACGAGACGTTCGGCGGCGGCTTCTCGCCCACCGCCGTTCTCAAGCTGCGCCGCCTCGCGCGCAAAGTCGCGCGCGGCAGCGTCGACCGCACGGCCTACTCGCCCAGTACTCGCTCTCTTTATGTCCACCATGCAGAGCGCATCTCTCTCTCTG
>NW_005198161.1:54650-56086 GCF_000372725.1 Emiliania huxleyi CCMP1516 | reverse complement strand
ATCTGCGCAGTTTCGTACCGCTGCGGCGCGGTTTTGCAAAAACCCTTCTGCAGCGGCGCGGTTTTGCCCTTCACCCGCAGCCTGGATTGATAGTCATTGTGGGTGTGGGGGCCGCGGGCCAGGACTTTTGTTTGAACAAAGTTTTGACAGTACATTTCTGTCGGGCCTTGGAACAGCTTGTGAGTGGTCACTGAAGACCTTCACAGTTGGTGGCGGCGGGGCAACGATCCCCGGGACATTACGACAACATGTCGTCGACGGACAAGCTGGTGATTCCGGCCTACAAACAGAGCTCCGAGCGGGAGTTCAACGAGTGGTTCCGCAACCTGCGGACCGCGGCAAAGCAACACAAGTACCTCCTCGACATCATCGAGGTGGGCACCATCCGGCCGGGCGCGGAGCGCGAGGCCGAGGCGGTCGCGCTGCACGTGCGCTACAAGAACATCGGCACTGCGGACGGCCTCATCCCGGCCATCATCGACAAGTACTTCGGGGACCTGGCGGTGACTCTGTCGCGCCAACTCTACGGTGCGCTGCAGAACGCCGTCAAGGACGACGACACGCTGGCCGAGATGTTGGCGGACGAGGACGCCGACCACTACGACGACATCAAGAAGGGCATCGCGGCGATCAAGTCGCTCATCGAGTCGGAGGACACGAACTCCAAGAACGTGCGCACGAAGGCGCTGCGCGCGGACCTCGAGAAGTGTTGAAGACCGACGACCGCGCAGCCGTCTAGTCTACGGCCACACACACACACATAGTGTCCTTACCACCCCTGGACTGCATCTGCGCAGTTTCGTACCGCTGCGGCGCGGTTTTGCAAAAACCGTTCTGCAGCGGCGCGGTTTTGCCCTTCACCCGCAGCCTGGATTGATAGTCATTGTGGGTGTGGGGGCCGCGGGCCAGGACTTTTGTTTGAACAAAGTTTTGACAGTACATTTCTGTCGGGCCTTGAAACAGCTTGTGAGTGGTCACTGAAGACCTTCACAGTTGGTGGCGGCGGGGCAACGATCCCCGGGACATTACGACAACATGTCGTCGACGGACAAGCTGGTGATTCCGGCCTACAAACAGAGCTCCGAGCGGGAGTTCAACGAGTGGTTCCGCAACCTGCGGACCGCGGCGAAGCAACACAAGTACCTCCTCGACATCATCGAGGTGGGCACCATCCGGCCGGGCGCGGAGCGCGAGGCCGAGGCGGTCGCGCTGCACGTGCGCTACAAGAACATCGGCACTGCGGACGGCCTCATCCCGGCCATGATCGACAAGTTCTTCAAGGACCTGTCGGTGACTCTGTCGCGCCAACTCTACGGTGCGCTGCAGAACGCCGTCAAGGACGACGACACGCTCGCCGAGATGTTGGCGGACGAGGACGCCGACCACTACGACGACATCAAGAAGGGCATCGCGGCGATCAAGTCGCTCATCGAGTC
>NW_005198161.1:42785-54316 GCF_000372725.1 Emiliania huxleyi CCMP1516 | reverse complement strand
GGTAAGTTACCTCGTTCGTCACGCGCTGCTCGCCCGTACATCGGCGCTTCATCCTACTCGTCCTGCTCGCGTGCCTCATCCCGGTCTACATGGGCTCGCCTGCCTCGATCGGCACGCCTGTGGCCGACGCCGTGGACGAGCCCTCGAACATGGGCGTGATGGTCGAGTCCGTCACCGCACTACCCCTCGAGCTGTCCACCGGGCCGGCGACTGGCTCAGGTGGCGGAGCAGAGTACGCCATCGAGGAGGACCCGCTCCAGCCGATCTACCGCAAGGTCGCGGGCGACATGTTCCGCGCGGTGAATGACATCGACGTGCCCAAGACGGTCCCGCTCGTCCTCTCGTACACGTGCATCATGCTCGCCATGTACGTGGCGCGCATGGACGCGATGCAGGCACACGCGCTTGTCGGGCATGTCAAGGTCGTCGACGCGTACGACACGACCGCCGGTGTGAACATGCCGGGATCGTATGCCGCTGGCGTCGACTCCAAGGCGGGCATGAACATGTTCCCGACGCCCGACTACTTCCCTCACGGGTGGCGCGAGCCCGAGAAGCCCATCTACATCCGCTGCGCAAACAACGACTACCTCAAGGCGAAGGGCGTCGGCACCGCGTACGCCTTCGCGCTGGCTGACCCGACCAAGCCGCAGGACACCAAGGTTGTGAACACCGAGTGGGTGAACGCGCTGTACGCGCCCGGACTCGCCATGCCTCTCGTCAGCGTCAAGGAGTGCAAGGCGCAGAACATCGTGGTCCGCTTCGACCTCTGCCCACCACGCTTCAACTACCCCTCCGGGCAGACCATCTACTTCGGGGAGGACTTCAACATCCACCTGATGCCGCTCGGCGCATCCGTCGGCGCCAACGCCGCCAAGGCCATCGTGCGCGGCAAGCCGGGGCGGCGCCCGACGGATGGCACCTTCTGGCGGCACGCCCTGTGCATCTCCGGCGACGCGCTAAAGGACCTCAGCAAGATCGCGGACGGCGTGCCAGACCTCTCCAAGATGGACCGCAACGAGGGCCTCGACGACGCCGCGCTGCAGGCGAACGCCAAGTACCACGCGCGGCGCAGCACCGGCCGGCCACTGGCCACTCGCTTCGGGGGCTCGTCGCACTACGACCTCTGGTCGCCCAAGGGTGTGGTAGGCGTCGATGGGCACTGCTACGCACTCATGGTCGTCGACGAGCACACCAGCACCATCACGCCGTACATCCTGCAGACCAAGGGCCAGACGCCTGCCTACCTGCGCAAGTACTTCGCCGAGAACGAGGGAAAGGACGGCCACACGTTCCGCGGAGGAGTTGCGTTCTGCGACAACGAGGTCGTCCTCAACTCCAGCGCCGTGCGCGAGCTCTGCCTCAAGTACGGCATCACCCTCCGCAACAGCTGCCCCTACGAGCCGTGGCAGAATGGGGCGTGCGAGCGTGCGAACGCTACCTGCGGCAGGATCGTGCGGGAGATGATGGCACGCGCAGGGGGGCATGGCGCCGCCCAGCTCTACCAGTACTGGGGCTACGCCTGGGTGTACGCGGCCACCATCGCCAACGCCACCTTCGCCGTGCGCGACACCGGCAAGTCAGCGTACGAGCTCAAGACCGGGCAGCGCCCCAAGATGAACATGTTCTACCCGTGGGCGTGCAAGATGATCGTCAAGTCGCCCTCCCACCTTGTGGCGAACGGTGTCTCACCCACGGGCGAGATGGCGGCCTTCCTCGGCATCTCGCGCACTTCGCCCGGCTGGAAGTACGTCATCACCGAGGGTCCGCGCAAGGGGCACATCGGCACCACCACGCAGGCGACATTCTGCGTCAACGAGCTCTGGAACGGCATCGAGTACCGTGCTCCTACCTCCGACCTCACCCCGACGGACATCGAGGGCGCGTGGCCGGAGCCTGTGACCGCGGACGAGACGCCCGACGAGTCGGACAAGGCTACGCTCGACAACAACGTGACCCGCGGCGACTCCGTCTTCCTCCCCACCACCGACAACCACGCCGGGGGGCTGACCCTCGACGAGGAGGTGGTGATCATGCCAGACCCGGCCAACGACGGCAACGTCAACCCGCCCGCAGCGGGTGCGCCTGCGCCGCGCACCACCCGCAGCCGCGGCGGCGTCTCGACGGGCGAGTACAACAACATGCTCAACGCCCGCCTCGCCGCCAATGCCACGCCCTTCGGCATCTGGGCGGCTGCGGCGGCCGCATCCCCATCGTCGTCGGTCTACCGCAACACCACGGACCAGTGCGTCGCGTACATGTCGAGCGTGGACGGCCAGATCATGCCCATGCCGGACAACATCGTGCCCAAGCACTACAAGGACATCGCCAACATCCGCGACCCCAAGCTGCGCGACGCGTGGTACAAGGCGTATGACACCGAGTTCCTCGGCCTCATCCAGAACGGCACACTCAAGCCCATGCGCCGCCCCGCCAAGGTGCGCGTCCTCCCGCTGAAGGAGATCGCCTCCCGGAAGTCCGACGGCCGGTGCAAGTGGCGCGGCTGTGTCATGGGCAACCTGATGCGGCCCGGCGTCGACTTCACCAAGACCTTCGCGAGCGTCGTCCGCTACGGCACGACCCGCACCGTGCTCAACGTGGCCGCGCAGGAGGACATGGAACTCATCACGTGCGACCAGCCCATGGCGTACACCTGGGCGGAGCGCGGGGAGGGCGAGACCTGGTACTGCGAGATGCCGAAGGGGCTCAAGGGCAAGCCCGAGTACTGCTACATCGACCCCATCACCGGCGAGGAGAAGGACATGGTGTGCGAGGTCGGCAACCTCTACGGCGCACCATCCGCAGGTAACGCTTGGTGGAACCACGTCAAGTCCATCAACAAGGCATTTCCTGGGCTCGTTCAGTCCGAGGCGGACCCGAGCTGCTTCGTCCTCACCCGCAACAGCACGAAACTCATCGTCGTCATCTACGTGGACGACTTCGGCATCTTCCACTCCGGGACCACCGCTGGCAGGGCGCTCGCGCACGAGTACATCGAGCACTTCAACAAGCACGTCGGCAAGCCGCTCAAGGTCCACGAGGGAAAGGTGCACGAGTTCCTCGGGCTCAACATCACCAAGACGCAGACCGGTTTCAAGCTGTCTGCCAGCAAGTACATCGACACGCTGCGCGCGCGCTTCTTCCCGTCAGGCGTCACGCACGCGGGCTACAAGGTGCCCGCGGACAAGGACCTCCCGTCCATCGTCATCAGCGCAGCCGAGAAGAAGACCGCGCCCGACCCGCAGCTCCTCCAGCGCTGCCAGTGCCTCATCGGCAGCCTCATGTTCGCCACCAACGCGCGCCCCGACATCCAGTACACCGTCTCGCAGCTGGCGCGCTGCATGGCTTGGCCCGACGCGAACATCGAGGCCGCCGCCGAGCGCTGCCTCATCTACCTCATCGGCACGCAGGACCTCGGCCTCCACTACGAGCGTGTCACCGACCCCAAGCTCTTCGGCTGCTCCGACGCGAACTGGTGCACCCGCCAGAGCACCTCCGGCTGCGCCTTCAAGATCGGCACCGCGATCGTCTCGTACTTCTCCAAGAAGCAGGGTCACATCTCCCTCTCGACATTCGAGGCCGAGATCTCTGCCGGCACGCTGGCGGCTTGCGAGGCTGTCCACCTGCGCTCGCTCCTCGCGTCGCTCGGCTACAAGCCCAAGGGCCCGACCATCATCAAGATCGACAACACGGCCGCGCTGCGCGTCGCCGAGGACCCGGTCATGCACGACAAGACGAAGCACATCCTGCGCAAGGAGCTCAAGATTCGCGAGCTCGTCGAGTCCGGGGAGGTCAAGGTCGAGTACGTCGAGAGCCTCAAGAACTTCGCCGACTTCTTCACCAAGCCGCTCCCGCGCAAGGAGTTCGAGTCGTTCCGCAAGGAGATCATGAACGACACCGCCTAGGACGGCACAGAGGGGAAACGCCGACTTCCCCTTCATCAAATGTAGTCGACAACCGGCAGTATGGGCGCTCCTGGAGCTCCCCGAGTCACTTGTTTGTTCGTCCTCCACCCTTGAGGAGGCTGCGCAATTGTGCGCGCGATAGTAGGAGATGTAGGAGTCGTCTAGCTTCTTCAGATCCTCAGCCTCGCTACCCGATGCGAGGATGGGGGGCTGTTGAAGACCGACGACCGCGCAGCCGTCTAGTCTACGGCCACACACACACACATAGTGTCCTTACCACCCCTGGACTGCATCTGCGCAGTTTCGTACCGCTGCGGCGCGGTTTTGCAAAAACCGTTCTGCAGCGGCGCGGTTTTGCCCTTCACCCGCAGCCTGGATTGATAGTCATTGTGGGTGTGGGGGCCGCGGGCCAGGACTTTTGTTTGAACAAAGTTTTGACAGTACATTTCTGTCGGGCCTTGAAACAGCTTGTGAGTGGTCACTGAAGACCTTCACAAGAAGGCGTACTCCCCCGACGCTCTCAAGGACCTCACGTCCGCGAGCCTCGCCAAGTTCAAGACGGGCATCGAGCTGGCGAACAAGTTCCTCAAGGGCTCCCAGTGGCACCTCCCCGACGAGGTGATCGAGGAATACATCCTCGACGCGATCGCCGCCAAGGGGGCCACGCTCGGCGCAAACATGCGCGTGCAGATCGGCATGCAGCGCCAACTCGCCGCGCAATCGGGCAAGACGTACGGCCTCAAGGCGTCCACGCTCGCGATGCAGGGCATCCTCGACCAAGACAACGCGGACCGCGCCAACGAGGCCAAGGCGGCTGCGCAGGCGGCGTTCGAGGCGGATATTGCCTCGCAAGGCGTGCTCAAGGAGAAGCTCGCGGCCGCCGAGTCCCAGGTCGCCGCTCTCCAGGCGCAGATCAAGTCCGACAAGGGCGGCGGGGACCGCGGCGGCCGCGCAGCCGCTGGGCGCAAGCCGTGCCCCCACTGCAATGGGTTGCACGGTGGCAAGTGCATCGGCGACCTCATCTGCAAGGGGGTCCCTGTCGCCAAGGTGCTCGAGGAACTCCCCGACCGCATCGACCACGAGGCGAAGGTGCGCATGGCCCAGTCCTCGTACAAGAAGGTGTGCGCCAAGTCCCCCGGCCGCACCCTCCCGCAAGACCCCTTCGCCAAGAAGTCGGACTCCACCGCGGCCAACCACGAGGAGGTGCGGGCGGCGCTGGCCGACTCTGTCACCCGCACGTTCGACCCGGACGGCATCGTCGGCGGCTTTGTCGCTGGCGTCGGCACCGACCAGGTCGAGGACACCTTCCCCGACTCCAACCCCACCGACACGCTCGCCATCCTCAAGGCCAAGACGGCGGCGCGCAATGCGGCGGAGGCACGGGCGCGCGGCGGGCTGTGGGTCAAGTTCACCTCGTTCGTCACCGCGCTGCCTCGCCCGTACATCGGCGCTTCCATCCTACTCGTCCTGCTCGCGTGCCTCATCCCGGTCTACATGGGCTCGCCTGCCTCGATCGGCACGCCTGTGGCCGACGCCGTGGACGAGCCCTCGAACATGGGCGTGATGGTCGAGTCCGTCACCGCACTACCCCTCGAGCTGTCCACCGGGCCGGCGACTGGCTCAGGTGGCGGAGCAGAGTACGCCATCGAGGAGGACCCGCTCCAGCCGATCTACCGCAAGGTCGCGGGCGACATGTTCCGCGCGGTGAATAACATCGACGTGCCCAAGACGGTCCCACTCGTCCTCTCGTACACGTGCATCATGCTCGCCATGTACGTGGCGCGCATGGACGCGATGCAGGCACACGCGCTTGTCGGGCATGTCAAGGTCGTCGACGCGTACGACACGACCGCCGGTGTGAACATGCCGGGATCGTATGCCGCTGGCGTCGACTCCAAGGCGGGCATGAACATGTTCCCGACGCCCGACTTCTTCCCTGCCGGGTGGCGCGAGCCCGAGAAGCCCATCTACATCCGCTGCGCAAACAACGACTACCTCAAGGCGAAGGGCGTCGGCACCGCGTACGCCTTCGCGCTGGCTGACCCGACCAAGCCGCAGGACACCAAGGTTGTGAACACCGAGTGGGTGAACGCGCTGTACGCGCCCGGACTCGCCATGCCTCTCGTCAGCGTCAAGGAGTGCAAGGCGCAGAACATCGTGGTCCGCTTCGACCTCTGCCCACCACGCTTCAACTACCCCTCCGGGCAGACCATCTACTTCGGGGAGGACTTCAACATCCACCTATCACAACACTAGGCACGGGACTGGCGCGCACTGGCACTAACCAGGTACCTTGGAGCACTTGGAGTGCAGTCGCAGGGCAAGGAGGTAGAAAACAGAATGTAGGTAGGTAGTAGAAAGGTGAAGAACAGCCAGGCTCGGACTGGACACCAACGCGGTATGGGTGGACGCTGGACAGATGATGACGACACGCACGAGCGACACACAGACACAAACAGGCTCACAAGACACACAGCCAGCTGGCTGCCACACCCCTGAGTCGGCGTACAGAATGTACTCGAGTACCGATCAAAAAAGAATTTCGCGGTAAAGGACTCGCTCGCTTTGCCTCGCCACTGCCTTGCGGGCGTGGAGATCGCCTTGCCCGGCGCGAGTGAGCCCCAGGCACCTAGCATCAGAGGAGAGCGTCCGGCTGGCTGCCTCGGAGGCGGCCACCCGACAGCAGCATGCTGCGCGTTTTGGCCGAATCGCAAGGCAATGCAACGGCACTCTCACGGGGCATGCCTGAGGCGGCTGAGGAGCACTCAGTCTGGAGGCCGCTGTTCCTTGCCGGCGTGCCCATGGTGCTGCTGAGCATCGCAATGCTCGCCGCCTACCACAGATTCAAGGAGAGAAGGCGCCGCTCCGCGTTGATCCTCTCGGCCAACCGGCTAGTTGACGTTTGGTCTGGCATGCACCTGACCGTTCGGTCTGTCCGCACTTCGCAAGCGGGGGAAAAGCTGCGCACGACCGAGCAGGTGTGAGAGGAGGCCGCGGTAGAAAGTGGCGTGTACCAATTGTGATGCGCCCCGGCGCGCGTGTCCAAAAGATATGTGCTGTGTTATATGCTTTTATGGTGTGTCTTGCGCGAGGCGACACCAACGGTGTGCGGCGTCTACGTTGTATGTTTCATAAAACTAGCATCAGAAGGCGGCGCTGCAGCTAGAGCACTCGACATTGCCCCCCCGCTCTCCGCCCGCTGCCGAGGCATCTCTCGGTTCTCCGACATCTCGTATCGACACCCCCGCCGCGCGCGCCCGCGCCGCGGGCCTTCTCCCCTCCGCCCCGGGCCCCGCGGGCCCCGTCCGCGGAGAGAGCGGTCCGCGTCCCTCCCATGTCCCAAGCGCCAACGCCATGCACAGCGGAGCAGGAGGCGGTGCTGGTGCCCTGCACTGGGGATATGCACAGGTCTCGGGGCGCGTTCTCTGCCGCGCAGCGCCAGCGGGCCAGCTCCGCGAGACGCGACCTAAGCGGGCTCTCGCGCGCGTGTCGGCCCTGCGCACGAACCTCTCGTGCGCACGTCGCGTCCATCCTCCACCGTGTGCGCCCTGCCCTCGCCGACGTCAAGGATTTAGGCGCGCCTCCGCCTTACCTGCACAGTCTATGCTGGCACTGTGTGTGTGTGTGGGGGGTCGATCGTGACGAGCGCTTGCCTTCTGGCACCGTCTCACAGGAGCGAAGACAAGTCCCCCGTTGACTTGTCGGCTCGCTCGGGTCGCCTCCGTCGCAGCTCCTTCTCTCCTTTTCTTCGCCGTTTCCGCGTTGCGCCGCGTACCCCAGCCAGGGCTAGGGCTCTCTTGCCCGCAACCCGATCCCGATCGTCTGGCCCGCTGGGTGTGCTTCGTAGCTCCCCGGCCCTGGATGTGAGGCTACTAACTGCACTCCAAGTGCTCCATGTGCGTACGGTATCGCACGCTCCCACTCACTATAGTGTCTACGAAAAAGTTCACTCACGCCGTGTGTGTGTGGCCTAGCAGGTTTAGAGTGACGTCCTTCCGGTCCCCACCTGCACGAGCAGGATTTTGGAAGGACGCGTGCGAAGTGCCCTCCTCTTTTTTGCACGACTCTCGAGCTTATCGCCTCGCCGTCCTCCTATGAACAAGGAAACCTTCTAGCTCATGTGCCAGAGTCCGCGCCAGTCTGCGCCCTTGAGCCTTGTCGTGCCAGTGTGAGAGGCGTAAAAAGAATTCTGTATATTGGCTTGCGAGGCCGTTGTTTCGTTGGCGCGGATCATCCGATCAGGGGGGAGGCGATCACGCCACACGCGCACGGCGAAGGGTGTCTCGCTCGACATATCGCCGCGTCGCGGTCGCCCCCTTCTCGTCGTGCTTCCCTTGTCGCTTCTTCCTCTGTCGCGTCGCATTCCTCTGCCTCGTTCTGCGACGCCGCCGCCGCCTGCCGGTCCCTTGTTCTCTCGGCTTCTTTCGCCTTTCGGCGCAGCTCCGCCCTCCTTGCTGCATATCCTGGCCCCTCGAGTCTATCGTGCTCTCCTCGAGCAAGGACGAGTGCACGAGTCTTCTGACGCTCACTGCGATCATTTGCCGCCCAGTCATATCATTGCAACAGAAAGAAAGAAAACAGACACCCCAAGGGAGGGATGGGAGGACGGCACGCCGCCACCACACAGGGATTTTAAGGAGAGGAGTGTGGTGCTAGCCGTCGCCCACCCTCGGGCGTCTACCACTTCCTATATCTCTCTCCGCAGTTTCTCACCAATTCTCGCAGCGACCTTCATGCCACCTCGCGTTCTTCCCACTCTCGTCGTTCTCTCTCCTGCTGTCTCTTCCCCTGACTCATCGCTCTCCTCGGCCTCGTTCTGAGACGCCGCTGCCGTCTGCCTTGCTCTCGCTGCTTCTCTCGCCTTTCTGCGTAACTCCGCTCTCCTCTCCGCGTATTTTGGTCCCTCGAGTTTAGAGAGAGAGATTTTTAGCAATACCAAACAAATCTAACACTCACACGTCATTTGGGGCCTGGAGCCCTGTTCACGCGCGCGCGAGACGTGCAGACAGGGTTGCCAGGTGAGAGCGAATGGCGCGGTTCACGCCTCGCACAACAGAGAGAGATGCGCTCTGCATGGTGGGACATAAAAGAAAGCGAGTACTTGGGCGAGTAGGCCGTGCGGTCGACGCTGCCGCGCGCGGCTTTGCGCGCGAGGCGGCGCAGCTTGAGAACGGCGGTGGGCGAGAAGCCGCCGCCGAACGTCTCGTGGAGCAGCAGGTTGAAGTTGTTGCGCTTGACAAAGATCGCGTCGTGGTAGAAACCGCGATGTGCCTTGACGTAGCCGTGGCCGTTCTTGTGGTCGAAGGGTTGGCCGGGTTGCCCGCGCGCCTTGCAGCCCATGTTGTTGTGTTGTGTTCGGATGCGTGTACACACACTGTCCGAGAACACCGGATCCGACTAGGGATACTCTTGGATGGAGGTGAGGACTGAGGAGAGTCCGGCCGCGGCTACAAGCATGGAGCGTTAGCGCTCTGCAAGCCACTAGTAGTGCAACGCGAATTCTCGCGCCAGTCCCGTGCCAGTGTTGTGCGACGGAGTTTGTAAAATTCTCTTTCTCGCTTCGGATGCATCGTGACATCTGACAACTGGATTTCCACTGGTTCGTCCTCCTCGAAGTCATCTTCCCCGGCTTCCTTCCGCTCTGAAGCCTGCTGGGCAATTGGAATTACGAATGAATTCTTTTTCTCGCGATGTCTGCCCCGCCGCGCCGCCGCTCGCGCCGCCTCGCCACCGGGGCCACCGCCTCCTCCGCCGCCGCTCCCTCGCCAGACACGCCGCCGCCCGCCCGCCTCCTCGACCTCCCCACGGACCTCCTCGAGCGCGCCCTCGCTCGCTGCGAGAGCCCCGTCGACATCGCTCGCGTCGCGGCCGTCTCGCTGCTCTTCCACGCCTCGCTCGCGGCGCAGGCCATCCGCTTGTGGGCGCAAGAGCGCGGCTTCGAGCTGCCGGCGCAGCCAGAGGGCGAGAGCTGCCCCGTGCAGTGGCTGTGCTTCGCTGCGTTGCTGTGCGAGTCCAACCCGCCGGCGAGGGCGGCAGCAGGCCAAATGCACAGCGTCTTCATCGACGGCGAGGGGCGGCTCTCGTCGTGCGGCAGTGAGGCAGGCTACTCAGGGCTACTCGGCCACGGCGAGGGCGTGGCGCGGCTCAACACGCCGACCCTCCTCCCTTCGCCGCTGGGAGGCGAGCGCGCCGTGAGCGTGTCGGCTGGAGGCGGGCACAGCCTCGCCCTCACCGCCGACGGCGCCATTTGGAGCTGGGGCGAGGGTGACTTTGGCGAGCTGGGCCACGGCGACGAGCGGACCCAGCTGCTGCCAAAGAAGCTCGAGGCCTTTGCTGGCCACCGCGTCGTCGCTGTGTCGGCTGCAGACTTCCACAGCCTCGCCATCACTGCTGACGGCAGCGTCTGGAGCTGGGGCTTTGGATACCGAGGCCAGCTGGGCCACGGAGATGAGCAGTCACAACGGCAGCCCAGGAAGGTCGAGGCCTTTGCTGGCCAGCGCGCCGTCGCTCTGTCGGCTGGGCAGTACCACAGCCTCGCTGTCACTGCTGACGGCAGCGCCTGGAGCTGGGGCTGGGGAGGCTTTGGCAGGCTGGGCCACGGCGACCGGCAGAAGCAGCTGCTGCCGAAGAAGATCGTGGCCTTTGCTGGGCGGCGCGTCGTCGCTGTGTCGGCTGGAGGTCAGCACAGCATCGCCATCACCGCCGACGGCAGCGTTTGGAGCTGGGGCTCGGGAGGCTCTGGCAGGCTGGGCCACGGCGAGGACATGTCGAACCAGCTGCTGCCGAAGAAGGTCGAGGCCTTGGCTGGCCAACGCTTCGTCGCTGTCTCGGCTGGAGGCGTTCACAGCCTCGCCATCACCGCTGACGGCGCGGTCTGGAGCTGGGGCGATGGAGAGCAAGGCCAGTTGGGCCACGGCGACTGGCAGACCCAGCTGCTGCCGAAGGAGGTGGAGGCCTTTGCTGGCAGGCGAGTCGTCGCTGTGTCGGCTGGAGATGTGCACAGCATCGCTCTCGCCGCCAACGGCGCCGTCTTTACGTGGGGCAAGGGCGAACGCAGCTGCCTAGGCCACGGAGAGGACATTTCGAACCAGCTGCTGCCCAAGAAGATTTAGTCGTGGGCGCGGAGGCACCGGGGTGTTCCCGACCTCATCTCACCCGCTGGCTGGGCGAACGCGAACGCTGTCATCCCATCTGCACCCGTCTGCTCGCCTCACCGAGTGACGCGCGCCGAGCCACATGTGCATGCACATGTATCAGTACACAGTGCTGAGCTGCCACGTGCTGGCCTGTGCTGCCTGCGACGCGAGAGGCCGGGAGCTGCTCCGGCTCGTGTCCCTGAAAACCCTGTCGCCTTGTGAGGTTGTGTGCTCCTGCCTCCGGGACCTCCGTCCGCGTCGCGGCCTCCGAGGCCAGCTCCGTCGAGTCGCCCGGGCGCGCGCGGGCACGGGCACCGAACTTACCCGTTACCGGTGTTGGCTAGTTCCATTTCACTGTGGCACAGCTCGCGTTACAAAACCTTGATTTGACCATTTGCGCAAAAAGGTACATCTCGGTGCCTTCCAGAGGCAGCTGCGTTCGCACTTGCCCCACGTAAAGACGGCGCCGTTGGCGGCGAGAGCTCGGGAT
>NW_005198161.1:34205-42685 GCF_000372725.1 Emiliania huxleyi CCMP1516 | reverse complement strand
AGCTCAGATAAACCCGCACCATTCACTCATCACCTGGCAACCCTGTCTGCACGTCTCTCGCGCGCATGAACAGGGCAGACCGTGTCCTGATGTGATCTGCACGGGTGAGTCACGTCAGCGTCAAAGGAGCGACGTGCGACCTGTCAGAGCTTGATCACCGATCACAGCTGCCTCTGCGCGTCCTGGGGATGTACCTTTGTCGCGCGCCGGAGACGACTCGACGCCGCTGAGATCGGAGATCAAGCTCTGACAGGTCGCACGTCGCTCCTTTGACGCCGACGTGACTCACCCGTGCAGATCACATCAGGACACGGTCTGCCCTGTTCACGCGCGCGAGAGACGTGCAGACAGGGTTGCCAGGTGAGAGCGAATGGCGCGGGTTTATCGAGCTCCCCTCGCGCAAGGACCACATTTCTGACTCCCACTGCGAGCATATCCCGCCCTGTCATGTCGTTGCTCAGGTCCACTCTCGTTTCGAGCACTTGTACCTCAACTGTCGGTGTTGGCACTGGGGTTCCCTTCGGGTATATCGTGACAGGCCACATCATTGCAACAGCCCGAGGAAAGCAAACATGTAATTCTTTTTCCTTCCCTTGTCGTGCCAGTGTGCTAAAGAAAGAAAGAAAACAGGCAACCCAAGGGAGGGATGGGAGGACGGTACGCCGCCACCACACAGGGATTTTAGGGGAGAAGTGTGGTGTTAGCCGTCGCCCACCCTCGGGCGTCTACCACTTCCTATCTCTCTCCGCAGTTTATCACCAATTCTTGCAGCGACCTTCATGCCACCTCGCATTCTTCTCACTCTCGTCGTTCTCTCTCCTGCTGTCTCTTCCCCTGACTCATCGCTCTCCTCGGCCTCGTTCTGAGACGCCGCTGTCGTCTGCCGATCTCTTGCTCTCGCTGCTTCTCTCGCCTTTCTGCGTAACTCCGCTCTCCTCTCCGCGTATTTTGGTCCCTCGAGTTTATCGAGCATTCCTCGCGCAAGGACCACATTTCTGACTCCCACTGCGAGCATATCCCGCCCTGTCATGTCGTTGCTCAGGTCCACTCTCGTTTCGAGCACTTGTACCTCAATGGTCGGTGTTGGCACTGGGGTTCCCTTCGGGTATATTGTGACAGCTGACGGCGGGATTTCCACTTTTGTTTCGTCCTCCTCGGGGTCGTCTTCCCCGGCTTCCTTGCGTTCGGCGTGGCTTACCCTCCATGCCGTGAACAGGCGCTTTATCCACTCTATATTCTTCTCTCGTTCCTCTGCCCGTGCCTTGGTCTTGTCGTTGTTTCGCACCCATGTCTGTATGGCCATCGAGGCTGCCTTCCCCACTACCTGTAGTTCACTCGTCACCTCTCCCGCGAGCTCCCCTCTCTTTCTTTCGGTTATGGTGTCCGTGAGTGCGGGCAGCGTGCAGGCAATCACGGGCGCTATTTTGTCGTACTCCCCTTCGGCGAGCGCTCCGAATCTAGACCCCATTGCCTTTAAGGAGGCTGCCCTCGCGCGTCTCAGGAATGTAGCGGTGTCTTTTGAGTCCGGCGCCGCCCGTTCGACTATTGCTGTCGCCCTCGCCGTGTGTTTGTCTAGCTTCCGCATGAAGTGACGCGCCTCTTCCTTATTTCCAGCGCAGCTGCCGCTCAGTATGTGCCAGTGTGCTGTGAGAGAGGCTTGTATCTTAAGAATTCTTTTTCCTTCACGGCACTCAGCCACCACCATGCTCGCGCTCGCGCTGGCGCTCGCGTCCTCGGCCTTCTCGCTGCGCCTACCGTCGCAGCCTCCCGCCGCTGCCGCGCACGTCGCGCTGCGCCGCGCCCTCGCGCCGCCTCGTACGGCGGTGGCGGCGGCGGCGGCAACCTCCACTCCATTCGAGTTTGACGAACTGGGCGACAGCTGGAGCGCGAGCGGGGGCTCGTCGGTGGGTGTGCTGCTCCTCTCTGTCGGCTCGCCCGAGACGCCCGACGACGTCGAGGAGTACCTCTACAACGTGTTTTGCGACCCCGAGATTGTGACGCTGCCGCCGCTGCTCTCGTGGCTCAAAAAGCCGCTCGCGTGGTTCGTCGCAAAGTCGCGCGCGGCCGAGGCGCGCGCAGCGATGGCGGAGGTGGGGGGCGAGTCGCCGCAGGTGGGCGCCGCCGCCGCCGGCCGCCGCCGCCGTCCCCTTCACAGCGGCACGTCATGCGGGAGTAGGTTGCGACGGTGCGGCGGCAGGCAGAGGCGCTGCAACGCACGCTGGTGGCGCGCGGCGTGGACGCGTCGCTCTTCATCGCGATGCGCTACTGGCGGCCCTACGCTGAGGAGGCCGTCGCTCAGATGAAGGCGCAGAACGTGACGCGGTTGGTGATACTGCCACTGTACCCGCACTTTTCCATCTCCACGTCGGGGTCGGCGCTGCGCGTGCTGGAGCGGATGCTGTACAACACGCCCGGCTTCCCCACAAAGTCGACCGTCGTCCCCTCCTGGTTCAACCGGAAAGGGTACGTCGATGCGTCGGCGCGCGCCGTGCAGAAGGCGCTCGCCTCTCTGCCCGAGGCGGAGCGGCAGACGGCGCAAGTCGTGTACTCGGCGCAGGGGCTGCCGCGCAAGTACGTCGAGTTCCTGGGCGACCCGTACCTCGGCCAGGCGGGTGGCCGCTGAATGGTCGGGTAGGGGTCCTCAAGCCTCACCTGGCGAGTATTGACCACCCAGGTGGAGAGCGGCGTAGCGCTGCTGTCGGAGGAGCTGCGCGCGCGCGGCGTCTCCAACCCGCACACGCTCTCGTACCAGGGGCAGGTTGGCGCCCGCCCGCCGTCCCAATCCCGGCGCCTCCACCCACGCATCCATCGATAACTACATGGGCAGGTTGGAGACAGCACGCACGCACGCACGCACGCACGCACGCACGCACGCACGCACGCACGCACGCACGCACGCACGCACGCACGCACGTACGCACGCTCGCACACGCACGCACACACACACACGCTCGTTTTGCACACGCGCAGAGCAGGGCTCGCACACTTCCGTAGGTTGGCCCGTCGGCCGTCCCGTGGACAGAGCCCTCCACGGCGGACGTCATCACGCAGCTCGGCGCGGACGGCACGCGCGCGCTCGTTCTCGTCCCAATCTCGTTCGTATTCGAGCACATGGGCACGCTCAACGAGATGGACCGCGAGCTCGCCGCCGTCGCCGAGCAGGCGGGCATCACCTCCTTTGCGCGCGTCGAGACGCTGGGCACCGACCCCGACTTCATCGACGCGCTGGCGAGCGTGGTCCAGGAGGCGCTGCCCGACCTCAACCAGCCATCGATGCAGATCATCAATCAGGGCGAGCCATAGCCGAGATGCCGCCGAGGAATTGCCACGATGCGGATCATCAAAGGGTGGTTGAGACTAGGCGAGCCTGTCGCGCTGAACGTGGTCAACGAGTACGTCTCCCTCTACACCAAGGACCAGCTGCAGCTCGTGCCGCAGGAGCGGCCGTGGGGCTTCACCGAGGAGGCGGAGGTCCTCAACGGGCGGCTGGTGCGCCTCGCCTCCTCGCCGGCGGCTCCGCCGCGCCGCACAGACACACATACACTTGCTTGACTTCGCATACGCACCCCGCCCGCCCCGGCCCGCCCTGTCCCTTCCGCTGCCGCTACCCTCACCGCGCAGCCGTTCTCTCGCCCAACGCTGAGCTCACGCCCGCTGCCCCCGCTGCAAGGCGATGACGGCGATCACCATCTCCGTCGCGCTCACGGCGGACCCCACGCTCAAGGCGATCGTCGCCACGTACCGCGCCGCGCAGCAGGCGCTCCCCAGCTAGGACCGCTCTACCGGTCTACGTTTGCTCGTTCCTTTGTGCTTGTGCACGTGGCGCGAATACGGCTGCACGCAATGGCTAAACTAGGTGTCTTGTGTGTGACATTTCCAAAAAACTGCGAGACCGCCGCTCCCGTGTGGCCAAGTGGCACGGTAAACGGCCGCAGCGGATGCGGAACGGCTGCAAGACAACACACACTGTGCCAACGCACACACGCGCCCGCCAAGCGCCATGCAGGACGTGGCCAAGGTGAGCGCTGTCCTGAGAGCTGCACAAGGGGTTGAGCGTCCCTCTCCTGCTCGGCTCCATCAAGTTACATCACCGAAGTAAGAGCAACGTGACCGAAGTGACCAAAAGTCTGGAAGGCCACGCGCGCGCCATAGCTCCCTGAGAGCACAAGTCAACAGGGTACACAAAGGTAGCCGCGCTGCACGAGCCGGCGAGAGTGGCATCCCAGGCAGCCCAGGAGCGCGGCGTGCTCTCCTTGCTTGCACGCAGCTGCAACAACAGTGTTGCCTCTCAGATGCAGTCCCTGGGTGGTAAGGACACTATGTGTGTGTGTGTGGCCGTCGACTAGACGGCTGCGCGGTCGTCGGTCTTCAACAGCCCCCCATCCTCGCATCGGGTAGCGAGGCTGAGGATCTGAAGAAGCTAGACGACTCCTACATCTCCTACTATCGCGCGCACAATTGCGCAGCCTCCTCAAGGGTGGAGGACAAACATACAGGTGACTCGGGGAGCTCCAGGAGCGCCCATACTGCCGGTTGTCGACTACATTTGATGAAGGGGAAGTCGGCGTTTCCCCTCTGTGCCGTCCTAGGCGGTGTCGTTCATGATCTCCTTGCGGAACGACTCGAACTCCTTGCGCGGGAGCGGCTTGGTGAAGAAGTCGGCGAAGTTCTTGAGGCTCTCGACGTACTCGACCTTGACCTCCCCGGACTCGACGAGCTCGCGAATCTTGAGCTCCTTGCGCAGGATGTGCTTCGTCTTGTCGTGCATGACCGGGTCCTCGGCGACGCGTAGCGCGGCCGTGTTGTCGATCTTGATGACGGTCGGGCCCTTGGGCTTGTAGCCGAGCGACGCGAGGAGCGAGCGCAGGTGGACCGCCTCGCAAGCCGCCAGCGTGCCGGCAGAGATCTCGGCCTCGAACGTCGAGAGGGAGATGTGACCCTGCTTCTTGGAGAAGTACGAGATGATCGCGGTGCCGATCTTGAAGGCGCAGCCGGAGGTGCTCTGGCGGGTGCACCAGTTCGCGTCGGAGCAGCCGAAGAGCTTGGGGTCGGCAACGCGCTCGTAGTGGAGGCCGAGGTCCTGCGTGCCGATGAGGTAGATGAGGCAGCGCTCGGCGGCGGCCTCGATGTTCGCGTCGGGCCAAGCCATGCAGCGCGCCAGCTGCGAGACGGTGTACTGGATGTCGGGGCGCGCGTTGGTGGCGAACATGAGGCTGCCGATGAGGCACTGGCAGCGCTGGAGGAGCTGCGGGTCGGGCGCGGTCTTCTTCTCGGCTGCGCTGATGACGATGGACGGGAGGTCCTTGTCCGCGGGCACCTTGTAGCCCGCGTGCGTGACGCCCGACGGGAAGAAGCGCGCGCGCGCAGCGTGTCGATGTACTTGCTGGCAGACAGCTTGAAACCGGTCTGCGTCTTGGTGATGGTGAGCCCGAGGAACTCGTGCACCTTTCCCTCGTGGACCTTGAGCGGCTTGCCGACGTGCTTGTTGAAGTGCTCGATGTACTCGTGCGCGAGCGCTTTGCCAGCGGTGGTCCCGGAGTGGAAGATGCCGAAGTCGTCCACGTAGATGACGACGATGAGTTTCGTGCTGTCGTCGTCCTTGACGGCGTTCTGCAGCGCACCGTAGAGTTGGCGGGACAGGGACACCGCCAGGTCCCCGAAGTACTTGTCGATCGTGGCCGGGATGAGGCCGTCCGCAACGCCGACGTTCTTGTAGCGCACGTGCAGCGCGACCGCCTCGGCCTCGCGCTCCGCGCCCGGCCGGATGGTGCCCACCTCGATGATGTCGAGGAGGTACTTGTGTTGCTTCGCCGCGGTCCGCAGGTTGCGGAGCCACTCGTTGAACTCCCGCTCGGAGCCCTGTTTGTAGGCCGGAATCACCAGCTTGTCCGTCGACGACATGTTGTCGTAATGTCCCGGGGATCGTTGCCCCGCCGCTACCAACTGTGAAGGTCTTCAGTGACCACTCACAAGCTGTTCCAAGGCCCGACAGAAATGTACTGTCAAAACTTTGTTCAAACAAAAGTCCTGGCCCGCGGCCCCCACACCCACAATGACTATCAATCCAGGCTGCGGGTGAAGGGCAAAACCGCGCCGCTGCAGAACGGTTTTTGCAAAACCGCGCCGCAGCGGTACGAAACTGCGCAGATGCAGTCCAGGGGTGGTAAGGACACTATGTGTGTGTGTGTGGCCGTAGACTAGACGGCTGCGCGGTCGTCGGTCTTCAACACACCCACAGGCGAGATGGCGGCCTTCCTCGGCATCTCGCGCACTTCGCCCGGCTGGAAGTACGTCATCACCGAGGGTCCGCGCATCGGCACCACCACACAAACGACCTTCTGCGTCAACGAGCTCTGGAACGGCATCGAGTACCGTGCTCCTACCTCCGACCTCACCCCGACGGACATCGAGGGCGCCTGGCCGGAGCTTGTGGCCGCGGACGAGATGCCCGACGAGTCGGACAAGGCTACGCTCGACAACAACGTGACCCGCGGCGACTCCGTCTTCCTCCCCACCACCGACAACCACGCCGGGGGGCTGACCCTCGACGAGGAGGTGGTGATCATGCCAGACCCGGCCAACGACGGCAAGCCCGCTGCCGGCGGGCCGATCGGAGAGCTGGTAGTCGTGGTACTTGGAGCACTTGGAGTGCAGTCATCAACCTCACATCCAGGGCCAGGGAGCTAAGCGCGAGCGCACCCAGCTCGAGCCGGATGATCGGCATCGGGCTACGGGCTAGAGAGCCCTGACCCCTAGCTAGGGGGGGTGCGCATTCGCAGGGAAAGGGCCGTAAAGTAAACACGGGTCTCCGAGGGTTAGTTCCGTGTACCGGGTTTCCCTTTGTGGTACCACCAGGCTCGCCATCGCGCCCGAGACAGGCCGCTCTGGCCCCGTAGACCTTCCCAGAGAGCTTGGCGAGGCTGTCCAGAATGCCGAGAGCATTCTGAGCAGGCTGCCGTCGAGCGACGAGCCATGCTGGCTCGTCGCAGGCTGCGAGCTCGAAGACCCGCGCAGAGCGTCGCCGAGCCTGGCGTGCCCGCCCGCTCGCCCGCGGCCGCAGGCGTGGAAGCCAAGCATCCTGGCGTCCATGGCAAGCGCTCACATGCCAAAAGACACCTCGCACCGCGCGAGACGTGACCGAAACGGCACGCCTCGGCGCCGCGAGAGCAGCCGGTCGACGTCGCCACGTCGGCACCAAGCGCGCGGCCGCCGGGCGCCTCCGAACCGACAGGGGCGCCGCGGCAGTAGAGAGCACTCCACCGCCATACCGTTTTGGCGCCGGTATCAAATGTGATGTTGAATGTTGGAATCGGGAAAAGAATTTTACAACAAAACTCCCTCGCACAACACTGGGCACGGGACTGGCGCGCACTGGCACTTACACAGGTACACTCGGGAAAAGAATTGCAAGAGCCCCGCGCCTCCACACCGCTCCACACGTCGAGGCCCCTCGGAAAAAATGCAAGACGGCGAGGACATCACTCGCGACTCCTTCGAGGCTGCGGCGGCGGCGCTCGAGGCGCTGCTCGCCACGGCGGAGTTTGTGGCTGTCGACGCGGAGTTCACAGGCATTAAACTGCCGGGGACAGTACCGCAAGACCATGACTCGACGCAGGCGCGCTACACCAAGATGCGGAGGGTGGCGTCCGAGTTCTCGCTCGTCCAGCTCGGAATCTGCACCTTCCACCGCCCTCCGCCGGGCGGCGCCGCCGCAGGGAGCGCGCTGCAGGCGCGACCGTTCAACTTCTTTGTCCGCCGCGCGGCTCCGAGAGGCGGAGACAAGGTCGTCCTCGACTGCAGCACCGCCGAGTTTCTGCGCGGGCAGGGCATCGACTTCAACCGCTGGCTCGACCACTCTGTCCCCTACCGCTCCACCGCCGACGCGGCGGCGGCGGCGGCGGCGGTGCGGCAGCGCGTAGCGGCACAGGCCGAGGCTGACGCCGAGCGGCGGGCCCAGGGGAGGGTCTTCTCGCCCTCGAGGCCCGCGGAAGCCGCCTTTGTGAACGAGGCGATGGAGCGGGTCGCCGCGTGGGTGGCGAGGGCGAGGACGCAGCACGCGAGCGGCGCACCGCCGGAGCCGCTCACGCTGCCAGAGTGCAACGGCTTCTTGCGCAAGTGCCTCTACGCTGCCATTGAGCATGCGCACCCGCCGGCGGCCCACAAGTGGCTGGTCACCGAGTCGCTGGAGGGCGAGGGGGGAGGGAACAAGGCGGTGCGGCTGCGCGTGCGGCCCGCCGAGGAGGCCGCGGCGGAGCCCTTCTCCCCCGCCATGCACGCGGAGGCGCAAGTGGCCGAGAAGCTCAGCAAGCTGCGCGAGTCGGAGGGCTTCCTTCGCGTGTGGCGGGCGCTCGTGGCCGCAAAGGTGCCCGTCCTGGTCCACAATGGGCTGTTCGACCTCCTCTTCCTCCACGACGCCCTCATCGGCCCGCTGCCCGCGCCGTGCACGCAGTTCAAGGCGGCCGTGCACGCGGCCCTACCCG
>NW_005198161.1:21585-23172 GCF_000372725.1 Emiliania huxleyi CCMP1516 | reverse complement strand
GCAGGAGGGTGTCCGGGTGGCGTTTGGGGGAGGGATGCTCGCGCTCTGGTCTGCGTGGAGCTTGTCTGAGTAGCGTACAGGCGAGGTGCGAGGATGGTTGGTGAGTAGAAATCAGCGCGGGTAGGCGGCGCACTTCGCATTCATTGCGCACCAAGAATTGCATGGCGGCGGTGGAGGCGGTTCTGCTGGCGTCGAGCTTAGCGCTTCTGCTGACCACGGCGGCGGCAGTAGTGGCGACGGGGATGGAGACGGCGGCGGTTCTGCTGGCGGCGGCGGCGGTGCGTCTGCTGGCGGCGGCGGCGGTAGTGACGACGGGGACGGCGACGTCGTGACGGTTGGGGTAGGCGGCGGCGGCGGCGTGTTCTTGAATTCTTTCGTCGTGACGGTTGGGGGTGGCGGCGAGGCGTCACACTCTGGACAGCCCGCGCATTCCCGAGCCCATCTGCACTTGGTCTCCCACCGACTGTAAGCAGGAGGGTGGCCGGGTGGCGTTTGGGGGAGGGATGCTTACCTGGGTGGAGCTTGGGTGAGTGGGGTGCAGGCGAGGTGGGTGGGTGGGTGGGGAGTTGGAGTCAGGGCGGGCAGGGCGCGCACTTCGCATTCGTTGCGCACCAAGAATTGCATGGCGGCGGTGGTGGCGGAACTGCCAACACATCTCGACAGCAGCCAGCGCACTTGCACGCTGGCAGATTCACTGCCTGGTCCGCACAGGACTGGATGTCACGGAACTCAGCACACGTGAACCCACCGCACGGCTGGACGCAAGCTGGTGTTGACGAAGCGACGGGCGGATACTGTGCGAAGACGTTGAGGGCGATGGACAACACTGTTTGCATTGCATCTACTGGCGGTGGCCTCAGCTGGCTGTGGGGGGTGTAGCTTTTTTTTTCCTTTTCTTTTGTTTAAATTCTTTTTCTAGCCGCACTCTCAGGCGGCGCTGACGCGCCCTTGTTGGCGCAGTGAGATGTCGAGAGTGCTGTAGAGAGGGCTTAGTCCCTTAGAACGATTTGTATTGAATACGCTTTGACTTGAGGTCCAGAGAGAGAGAGAGAGAGGGAGGGAGGGAGGGACAGGCAGGGAGGGAGGGAGGGAGCGAGAGAGAGAGAGAGAGAGAGAGAGAGAGAGAGAGAGAGAGAGAGAGAGAGAGAGAGAGAGAGAGAGAGAGAGAGAGAGAGAGAGAGAGAGGTCACAGCCTCGGCACCTCTCACACGACAGCCTCGGCACCTCTCGTTCGAGACGGCAGACGCTCCCTCTCGAAGACGCTCGAGGTCACAGTGACCTATAAATTAGCCTATATTAGACGGAGGCAGCACGACGTCTGTCGCGGGTTCGCGGCTCTAACCCTCTCTATCGCGTATCGGACTAGGTATCGGACGGCCAGAGACGGCGTTCGCGGTTCGGGCGGCGGCGCCGGCGGCGGAGTCCAGTCTCACTCGCCACGCCGACACCACCGTCAGCGTCACCTCCCAGTGGGGGCAGGGGAGGCGAGAGAGGCGCCATTTACCTCCCCCCCCCCCCCCCCGCATGCGAGGGACGAGGGCGCACCACACTCGCGCCAGAATCCACAGGGTTTCAGTCTAGGTTTCA
>NW_005198161.1:20782-21485 GCF_000372725.1 Emiliania huxleyi CCMP1516 | reverse complement strand
TATCAGTAGCACAGCCGCCGGTGCTATAGAGAGGGGTCTGCAGAGAGAGGTGGGACGGGAGGAGACCCTTGACCATCCCATTACTACATGTCTTTGCATGTAATAGTTTTGTTATACCCTCATGGGGCACAAGAAAGAGGCTGTACGGTCTGTGTACCGGGTCTGTGCTGCTGTCGGGCTGGTCGGGCTGTCGGGCTGTCAGCGAGCTGCTGTCAGGCCACTGTGTCGGCTGTCGGGCTGTCGGGCAGCTGTCAGGCTGTCACGTTAGGGCCTGACAGCGACGGAGCACCTGGGCTCCTGCCCGTGTCCGGGTGTGGAGATGCGAGGGTCGCCCTCCCTTGCGCCGCACACTGCTCGGTACCCCCCCTGCACAACTAAGCTCATGGCCGACCCCCCCCGAGCAGCAGCGCTCTGCTGCTGGGGGGGTCGGGACCCCCCCCCCAGCAGCAGCGCTCTGCTGCTGGGGGGGTCAGACCCCCCCCCCCTAGCAGCAGAACTCTGCCTGTGAGGGGTGCTGGCATCTCTGAGTGTACAGACAGCAGCTGTAAGTAGCATGCGTTCCAGTGGCGAGAATTTATAGTCGGCATCAAAATCAGTGGTCTCACCGGCGGGCCCTCCTACTGCCAACCGGGAGGTGCGGGGCACGCCAGCCTCTCTTCTACGCCTATCGTGCCTCGCGGCGCCTCTCTGCTTCAAGGGGGGA
>NW_005198161.1:17647-20503 GCF_000372725.1 Emiliania huxleyi CCMP1516 | reverse complement strand
AGCAGCAGCGCTCTGCTGCTGGGGGGGTCAGACACCCACCCCCCTAGCAGGGATGAGCTTAGTTGTGCAGGGGGGGTACCGAGCAGTGTGCGGCCGCTCTGGAGAAATTTACCTTACCTTACCTCTTACGACTTACCTCGCCTCTGTCAGACTCTGGTCTCTGCTGTCTGTTTGTTACTGTACGTTACTGTTGTTCAGTGGTCAGCAAGCAGAAAATGCCAAAACCCCCGGGTAAACCCCGAAAATACCTGGGGTTTTCCGGGTATTTCCGGGTATTACCCGCACTGGACGCTGGAGATCGTCGTGGGTCACTGGACACTGCACACTGGTAGCAGGTAGGCCTTCGTCCCCCCCTTATATGTATTGTTGTTCAGTCGGCCTAAGGTAAGGTAAGGTAAGCTAGGTAAACTTCTCCACACACACGAGGTGTGGTGGGGCAAGGGGGGGCAACCCTCGCATCTCCACGTCTAACGACAGGAGCCCCACGGCATTTAAAGTGCAAGGCCCGGTGCGCGTGGGTGAGCGGTGTGTGTGTGTGTGTGTGTGTGTGTGTGTGTGTGTGTGTGTGTGTCACGTCACTGCATAGTCGGCCTAACGTTAGCTACTGTTGTTGGGGAGCCCAACTGTTGTTCTGTTGTTACTGTTAACACTAGCAACACTGTTCAGCTCTTAACGTTAGGGGTGGTGGCTACCCAATGCAAGGGGAGAACACAGTGTCAACACAGTGTCGGTGGCTTGCTGATCGGAGGGTCAAATACACGCACATGCCCAGACATGCCAAAGAGCAGAGTGTGAGGAGAGGAGGGGGGAGGACTGATGAGGGGCGGGGTGGTACAGCCTCACATGGACGACCCCGGCAGCCGTCTCGAAGCAGTGCGTGCGCCGTGGCGCCTCAATAGCCGGGACTACGAAACCGTGCGTGTAGCTGCGCCCTCACCCCGCCCTGCCGAGCCAGAACGTAGACCCCCCCCCCACCCCCCACCACCGGGGGGAGGGAGTTCGGCGGGGGCTGCGGCTGTTGGTGTGCTCAGTCCTTGGCCGACTTCTTCTTGAGGAGCGACTTGTGGATGTGCGGGATGACGCCGCCACCGGCGATGGTCGCCTTGATCAGCGTGTCGAGCTCCTCGTCGCCGCGGATGGCCAGCTGGAGGTGGCGCGGCGTGATCCGCTTGACGCGCAGGTCCTGCGGGCGGAGGCGGCGAGGAGGCGGCGGGCTCAGGGTTTGGCGGTTGGGAGCTGGCGGCGCGGTTGGAGCTGGCGGTGCTGGCGAGCCGCGGCGAGGCGGGCGGTGGGGGCGGGGGTGGCCGCGCGGTTGGGTCGGGACGGGGGCCACGGACGGAGGGGCGGGCGGGCGGGCGGGCGGGCGGCGGCGGCGGCGACTGGGGGGGGGGGGGGGGGTGGAGGTTTCCAGGGAGGCCCCCGCCTTGGACGCGTTTCCGGGGAGCTCGAGCACCTCGGCGGGGAGGTACTCCAGGATGGCGGCGGAGTAGACGGCCGCGGTCGCACCGACGCGCCCCTTGTTGGTCACCCGCTGCTTGAGGTGGCGGTGGATCCGGCCGACCGGGAACTGGAGGCCCGCCTTGGAGGAGCGCGAGACGGACTTCTTGGCCTTGAGCTTGGCGGCATCACCCTTGACCTTGGACGACATGGCGGCGGAGCTGCGGGGGCGAGAGGGGAGGCGGGGTGGGGGCGGTGGGCGAGGGGCGGGGAGAGAGGGCAGGCGAGGGCGGGGCGACGCGTGCAGGACGGGGTGGTGGGGTGGACGCAAAATGCGGCGGCTGAGCGGACACGGCAGGCGCGAGGCAGCCCCCCCCGAGAGGCGTGTGTGCGCGGGTGCGCTTCGCCAGGCTCGATGCGGTCGCGGAGTAGGAGTGGGCGCATAGGGTGCAAGTTCTCCCGGGGCCCGCGGATGGCATGGAAACTCACGGCCGAGCGCTTTCATCGCGAGCGCGCGCACGGGCGCAGTGGGTTGACAAAGCGTGGCCGGAGGGGAAGATGTGGGTGCGGCCCCGGAGAACGCCGGGGAACGCGCAAACGTGTGGCGGCGGGAGCGCGTGCGGAGGGAGAGGGGGGAGAGGGAGGAGGATGTCGGGTAGCCCACCTGCTGCTGGCTCTGTCAAGACGGTCTTTTTCTTTTGAGCGGCACCGCGCGTTTCTTTTCATTTTGAGAGTGAGGTGTTTATTGTTTGAGCGTTTTCTCGCGTTTTATTTCCGCAAGAAGACCAGCAACCGCGGGGGTAATATAACCGCGGCCCTCACACCGAGGAGCCCGAACCCTTGCTGCTGAAGCCGCCGTTGTTCTTCTCTCCGAAGCCCAGTCTTCCGCCCGCACCGCCGGCGGGCGTGGCTGTCTCTACGATGTCTGATGTCAATCGCATCAAGAAGGTTCAGAGCACCCGCGCCGCTTGCGCATGCAAGCCTCCTCCCGCGCGGGCGCCGGTGCTGAGCGGCGCGTTTCGTTCGGACACAGGAGCTCAAGGAGTGCAGCAAGGACGCGCTGATGGAGAAGGAGGTGGTGTGGGCCTCTCTCGTCTCGGAGGCGAACCTGCTCGAGTGGATTGGAAAGCTCAAGGGGCCGGTTGGGACGCCGTACGAGGGTGCGAGCGCCGACCACCGCTGCCACCACCGCTTACCGCTACACACACACACCAACCCACGCGGGAGAACGGGGCCGGGGCCGTGCTGCCGGAGTGCCCATCGCTAAAGCGGCCGCGCGGTCGGCTCTGGAGCAGCTCCTCTCTCTCCCTCTCTCTCCCTCTCTCTCTCCCTCCCTCTCTCTCTCTCTCTCTCTCTCTCTCTCTCTCTCTCTCTCTCTCCACGACCTCTCTCTCGTGCCTCTTTCTCCACCCCCCCCCC
>NW_005198161.1:4047-17547 GCF_000372725.1 Emiliania huxleyi CCMP1516 | reverse complement strand
TGAAGTTTCGCACCAGGGTATGGCACCCCAATGTCTCCTCGCAGAGCGGCGCCATCTGCCTCGACATACTCAAGAACGAGTGGTCGGTGCGAGGCACTTCCGAGACACTTCCTAGACACTTCCTAGACATACTCAAGAACGAGTGGTCGGTGCGAGGCACTTCCGAGACACTTCCTAGACACTTCCTAGACACTTCCCATACTCAAGAACGAGTGGTCGGTGCGAGGCACTTCCGAGACACTTCCTAGACACTTCCTAGACACTTCCCATACTCAAGAACGAGTGGTCGGTGCGAGGCACTTCCGAGACGCTCCCTCGCCGCCGCTGCCGCCCCCACTCGCACAGGGCCCTCGCGCTGCCGCGCCCGCTGCACGCCCCCGCCACGACCAGCTCACGAGCTCACGAGCTCCCGCCCTCCGCGCCATGTCCGACAGCCCGCGCTCACCATACGGACGGCTCTCATCTCGCTGCAAGCGCTGCTGTCGGCGCCGGAGCCTGACGACCCGCAGGCAAGCCCGACACTGCGGGACGCCCCCCCCCCCCCTCGCTCGCACCTTCGCCACATCCCTCGACATGGACATGTTTCTGCCCTGTGCCCGGGCAAACGAGTGGACTCCCGACTGTCGCTCGACGCGTCCACACAGGACGCCGAGGTAGCGAAGCAGTACAAGGACCAGCAGCAGGCGTTCCAGCAGAGCGGCCGCGTCTCGGCCACGTCTCGGCCCGGCCACACTTCGGCCTCATCTCGACCTCAGGCGTTCCAGCAGAAGGCAAAGTTCTGGACCGAGACGTACGCTGTCGAGAGCAAATGTGAAGCCGACACCATCGCGGAGATGGCGCGGGATAGCCGAGACACAGCCGAGATGCGGCCGAGATGCGGCCTAGATGAGAGTTGGTGGCGCCGTCGAGCACACGCGAGTGCGACGCCAACACGCTTCTCTCAACGCCGCAGGTCGAGATGGGCTTCCCGGAGGAGCAGTGCAGAAACGCCCTCAAGGCGGCGGCGGGGAACAAAGAGGCGACCTACAGCTGCAGCCGAGAAATGTAGCCACAAACGGGGAGATGGGCGAGAGGTAGCCCACAAGGTGGCGGGCGGGAACAACAGCTCCCCCATGGATTGCCCCCCCACGGCTTTAGGCAGCCGTGGCCGCTCTTATCGGGGACATCTGAGCCGTGTGGCGTCGATCGAGGGCCGGCGCAGGCAGGCGGTCTCGCTGGCGCGAGGGCGGCGCCGGCTGCAGCGGTGCCCCACGCGCGGCGGCTAATAACTCTAGAGTAGAATGGCGGGCTTCCGGCGGATCGGGAGACACGCGCGGACGGGATCGAGGATGGCTCGGAGAGTACTGTGTGTATGCGAGTATGCCCCGGGGCGGAGACGGATCGAGAGGGCGGGAAGGCGGTGTTCGCAGCGCAACCCCCGCGGCTCTCTTGAGCCTCTGTCCGACATGAAACATTTTCCCCTGCGCGAGGGTTGAAGCCCCCCCTGGAGGGCGAAGCGCCCTGTATCCTTGAGTCGCTCTCTCTCTCTCTCTCTCGCTGATGCGGCCCGCTGCGGCGCTCATCTACCTCGCGAGCGTCGCCCGAGTGGCCGCCATCCAGTACACAGATACGTGCCGGCGGCGCGACTCCCCCCCCGCAGATCGCCCTCAGTGGGGGGAGACCGCGCCGCCGGTGACGGAGCGCAGTTGGGAGTATCAACACCCGCCTCGCGCCTGTCTCGCAGCAGTCTGTGACGCTCTCCCGACGCACGCTCACACAGCCCGTCTCACCGCGCGGGCGGGCAACGCGCTGCAGCTGAGCCACTAAACGCCCGGCCGGGGCGCATACCCATAGAGCCCCCAGTACCTCACTACCCCAGCGCCCACTCCTCGACCTTCTTGGGCAGCAGCTGGTTCGACAGGTCCTCTCCGTGGCCTAGGCAGCCGTAGTCGCCCTCGCCCCACGTAAAGACGGCGCCGTAGGCGGCGATGGCGAAACTTTTTTCACCTTCCGCCGACAGAGCGACGACGCGCTGGCCAGCAAAGGCCTCGATCTTCTTTGGCAGCGGCCGGTTCTGCTCGTCGCCGTGGCCCAACCGGCCAGAGTATCCCCAGCCCCAGCTCCAGACACTGCCGTCGGCGGTGAGGGCGAGGCTGTGGAAGCCTCCCGCCGACACGGCGACGACGCGCCGCCCCGCCAAGGCCTCGACCTTCTTCGGCAGCAGCTGGTCCTGCTCGTCGCCGTGGCCCAGCCGGTCAAAGCCTCCACGGCCCCAGCTCCAGACGGAGCCGTCGGCGGTGATGGCAAGGACGTGCTGCCACCCAGCCGACACGGTGACGACGCGCTGCCCTACCAAGGCCTGGATCTTCTTCGGCAGCAGCTGGTCCTCCCGATCGCCGTGGCCCAAACGGCCATCTTGTCCACGGCCGCAACTCCAGAGGCTGCCGTCGGCAGTGAGAGCGAGGCTGTGACTAGCTCCAGCCGACACAGCAACGACGCGGTGCCCCCCGAAGGCCTCGACCTTCTTCGGCAGCAGCTGGCGCTGCTCGTCGCCGTGGCCCAACCGGCCACGGCCTCCATAGCCCCAGCTCCACACAGATCCGTCGGCGGTGATGGCGAGGCTGTGGTAGCCTCCAGCCGACACAGCAATGACGCGCTGGCCAGCCAAGCCCTCGACCTTCTTGGGCAGGAGCTGGTCCTGCGTGTCGCCGTGGCCCAGCTTGCCTAAGCCTCCACCGCCCCAGCTCCAGACAGCGCCGTCGGCGGTCAGGGCGAGGCTGTGGCCATCTCCAGCCGAGACGCTCACGGCGCACTCGTCACCCAGCGTAGAGGAGAGGCGGGTCGGCGTATTGAGCCGCGTCACGCCCTCGCCGTGGCCGAGAAGGCCTGGTAATGCCTCCACGTCCTCCTCGTCCTCCTCCTCGCCCTCCGTTGCCGCTGATCCGCACGACGAGAGCCGCCCCTCGCCGTCGATGAAGACGCTGTGCCGATCGCCTGCTGACGCCCTCGCCGGCCGGTTGGACTCGTGCAGCAACGCAGCAAAGCACAGCCACCGCACGGCGCAGCTCTCGCCCTCTGGCTGCGGCGGCAGCTCGAAGCCGCGCTCTTGCGCCCACAAGCGGATGGCCTCCGCCGCAAGCGAGGCGTGGAAGAGCAGCGAGACGGCCGCGACGCGAGCGATGTCGAGGGGGCTGTCGCAGCGAGAGAGGGCGCGCTCGAGGAGCTCCCTGGGGAGGTCGAGGAGACGGGTCGGCGGCGGCGTGCTCGGCGAGGGCGCGGCGTCGGAGGAGGCGGGGGTGAGGCGGCGCGAGCGGCGGCGCGGCGGGGTGGACATCGGAGAAAAAGAAAAATTGCCTACGTCCGCGTGGGCGGCACGGCTGTCTGTTTACAGGCGCCGCCCCGCCCGCGCGCGCGCCGACCCAGCTCCGAGCACGCTCCCAGCGCGAGGCTGTGACTGCTGGCGCTTACCGCTTTGCCTGCTGGGAGCGAGGTTGTGACTGCTGGCGCGAGCAGTGGGATAGCGAGCCAGCAGGCTCGCTGTGGTGGGAGCGTGCTCTGAAGAGGAGTGGGCGAGCGGATGGAGTTAAGCTTAAGGCGGCTCCCGCTTTGTTGGCAAATCAAGTCCTGTGGTGTACACCTCTGTCACATAGTGCCAGTCCGCGCCAGTCCCCTCGATATCGACGGGGCACCAAGGCGTTCCAAAACAAGGGACTCGGATACGTTCGCAGGTGGCGAACAGGCACGTGGGCAACGCGGCAACACAGAGCTTGCACCCTTTCGCCCTTTCTCATCACTGCCCCGGCGCCCACTCCTCGATCTTCTTGGGCAGCGGCTGGTTCGACAGGTCCTCCCCGTGGCCTAGGCAGCCGGCCTCGCCCTTGCCCCAGGTAAAGACGGCGCCGTCGTCGGTGACGGCGAGGCTGTGCATGGCCTCAGCCGACACAGCGATGACGCGCCGGTCAACAAAGGCCTCGACCTTCTTGGGCAGCAGCTGCTCCTGCACGTCGCCGTGGCCCAACCGGCCTTCCTCGCCTTTGCCCCAGCTCCAGAGGAAACCGTCGCCGGTGAGGGCGAGGCTGTGCACGAGTCCAGCCGAGACGGCGACGACGCGCTGGCCAGCCAAGGCCTCGACCTTCCTGGGCAGCAGCTGGTTCTGCTGCTCGCTGTGGCCCAACCGGCCGTCGCCTCCCAAGCCCCAGCTCCAGACGGCGCCGTCGGCGGCGACGGCGAGGCTGTGGAATCCTCCAGCCGAGACGGCGACAACGCGCTGGCCAGCCAACGCCTCGACCTTCTTGGGCAGGAGCTGGTCCTGCTCGTCGCCGTGGCCTAGCCGGCCATAGTCTCCACCGCCCCAGCTCCAGACGCTGCCGTCGGCGGTGAGGGCAAAGCTGTGACTGCCTCCAGCCGACACGGCGACGACGCGCTGCCCCCCCAACGCCTCGACCTTCTTCGGCAGCAGCGAGCTCTGCGTGTCGCCGTGGCCCAAGCGGCCATTCCAACCGCAGCCCCAGCTCCAGACGGAGCCGTCGGCGGTGACGGCGAGGCTGTGCGCGGATCCAGCCGACACAGCGACGACGCGCTGGCCAGCCAAGGCCTCGACCTTCTTGGGCAGCAGCTGGCTCTGCGTGTCGCCGTGGCCCAGCTTGCCTAAGCCTCCACCGCCCCAGCTCCAGACAGCGCCGTCGGCGGTCAGGGCGAGGCTGTGGCAGTCTCTAGCCGACACGCTCACGGCACGCTCGTCGCCCAGCGTAGAGGAGAGGCGGGTCGGTGTGTTGAGCCGCGTCACGCCCTCGCCGTGGCCGAGTAGCCCTGGGCGGAACCACGCCGCCAAGCCGCACGACGAGAGCCGCCCCTCGCCGTCGATGAAGACGCTGTGCATATTGCCTGCCGCCACCCTCGCCGGCGGGTTGGCCGCGCGAAGCAGCGCAGAATAGCACAGCCACCGCACGGCGCAGCTCTCGCCCTCTGGCTGCGGCGGCAGCTCGAAGCCGCGCTCTTGCGCCCACAAGCGGATGGCCTCCGCCGCAAGCGAGGCGTGGAAGAGCAGCGAGACGGCCGCGACGCGAGCGATGTCGAGGGGGCTGTCGCAGCGAGAGAGGGCGCGCTCGAGGAGCTCCCTGGGGAGGTTGAGGAGGCGGGTGGGCGGCGGCGTGCGTGGCGAGGGGGCGGCGGTGGTGGCGGAGGCGAGGCGGCGCGAGCGGCGGCGCGGCGGGGTGGACATCGCGAGAAAAAGAGTTTTCATGACTGCACTCCAAGTGTCGTGAGGGTGAACCCTGCCCAGCCCCCCTCCGTGTCGCGATGCGCTCCCCGCTCCCGTTCCCCGGTGTCCCTGATCGTCCTTACAAGATCCTGCTCGTGCAGGTGGGGACCCTGTCCTTCTCCCACCCCTCGTTTGGCGTGTCCGTTGTATTTATTTATTTATTACTCCAAGTGCTCCAAGGGCGACACGAGAATTTTAGAAACCTCCCTCGGACCCCTAGATGTCACCCCGGAAGCTCCGACGAGTTGCCATTTCAGTGGGTCACCGCACTGCGCATCTTCGCAAGGCTACGCCGGACTGGGTGAGCCCCCCCCCCCACCCCCCACCCCGACCCCCGCCGCGCGCCCCCTCCGTCCCGGCCTTACGCACATGGCATTCACAACGCCTTGCACCCGGCGCGGCCGGCTCCGCCTCGCCTCACCACTGACCGCCCTGCGGCCCCTGCGCAGGCGTCGAAGTCGTTCGAGCGACGGGTCGGGTGTGGGCTGCTTCCTAGCCCCGTCACCCGCCGCCTGAGGCTGTCGAGAAGGGGAAGCCGGCCATCTTCACCCCCGACTCGGGCGGTCGGCGCCGCAGCACGAGTTAGGCGACGATGTGCAGAGGGGTGAGATGCTGGCACAAGTGGCTGAGGCGGCTGCCACGCTCTCGTCTGGAGATAGCGTCATAGCACCATTGCAGATGAATAGGACAAGTATGTAGGTCCAGGTCCAGGTCCAGGTTCAGGTAGGTAGGTAAGAGATAGGAACAGGTCTCAGGTGTGAAGTACCCACAGTAGATTTAGGCTAGAGCCGTTAGGTTGCGTAGAGTCAGTTCGCGCGTCTTGTCTTTTGTGTGTCGCTACACGCAGATACTCTCGGTCCGCAAGGGGCTGCACATCGGCCAGAGGTGGCCGGCCTGGAGGCGCAAAGGGCTCGAACAGGCGCAGCTCGCCTCCATCTCCCGGCTGCCAGTCGCAATTGAGGTACAGAATCGCGGTGAGGCGGCGACCATTGCACCGGTTGCCGCTCCCTGCGTCGCAGGAGTTGTCGCAGTGGCGGACGTATCGCGCGCCCCCGCCCGGATAGCACGCCACCATAGCGTTGGACCTTCCAGTGATGCCCTGCAGCTGTTGGAGCCTCGGCTTGAGCTGATCAATGAGAGTATCCACGCGGAGAAGGTAGGAGGGCAGCGCGCCCTCGCTCCACAGCTCGGCCTCTTCGCCGTTAAACCAGCTGACAAGGTCGCCGCGCACGGCACTGTGCGTGTACGATGTCATGGCGCCGCTCCTTCCGCCCGCGAGCCGCGATGCCTTGAGCCTTCCCGCCTGTCGAAGCGCGCAAACCTCCCTCTGAAGCGCAGCGCACCTTGACTCGCCGAGCATTCCGTTTGCTGTCGTGAAGCTGCCTTGCGATGTCATCGAGCGCCTGGTCAGTGATCCACCACCAGTACGAGTCTGGCGGCGCGAGCCTGGCGGCAAAGGAGAGCGCCTGCAGGAGAGTGCTCATCCCCGCGAGCGGCGGCGCCGATGGGTCACGGCTCGTGAAGACCCACTTGCTGCCCGCCTTCCTCTGCACGAGAGCGAGGCCCACGGCATCGGTTGCAATCGCATCACTGCGCAAGGAATCGGCCGGAGGGGTCGCTTTCTTCCGGTTGGCCGCGCGCTCCTTCTTCTTGTTGCCCATATGCCTCAACGGGGGGCACGCGCGTGATGATTGCGGTTGGATGATTCGTTACAAGTCTTCTGATAAACGCAGTATGGAAGATACAAAGAGACGGAGGAGCAACGAGCGCCCTGGCGTGAGCCAAAGACACTCCCTCCGTAGACACTGATCACACACGGGTGGGACAGGGTGGGTCACAACAACGAGGCACGAGAGCGTGCACGACAGAGCGACAACGCAGCGCACTGCCGTCCAGTCGGCGAAGGGACGGCTGCTGCGCAAAGTGATCAGTTCTAATGAATGTACCGGGGCCCAACGGATAGATAAATCCGGGGCACCCTCCGCTCGAATCCCTGGCCGGGGGTTCGAGGCGGCCCCCACCCTGGGGCCTCCCATCAAAGGGACTGCTGCAGAAGACGCCCAATCTTGCACACGTGCAAGAACCATACGTCTTCTGATAAACGCAGTATGGAAGATACAAAGAGACGGAGGAGCAACGAGCGCCCTGGCGTGAGCCAAAGACACTCCCAACTGCGCTCCGTCACCGGTGTCGCGGTCTCCCCCACTGAGGGCGATCTGCGGGGGGGAGTCGCGCCGCCGGCATGTATCTGTGCAACTGTGTTTTGCCTTGTCCCGTTTGATGGAGCAAAGCCACGGGCCGCCCGCGCTTGAAGGCGGTCGCGCCAGGCGCGGGCGGCACTAGTTGCCGGCGATCCGCTTGGGCAGCGCCCGCGCTTGCCTCTGACTAGGTCTCCATAGGTCGCGCGGCCCGAATGCTCGAATTGAACGTCTCGCGAGCTGGCGTCGCTCGCGTAACTGTGGCAGGGCGATCCTCCCTTCGGTGGAAGGGAGATCTCTAGCCTCCTAACGAGGTTGCCCTCCGCCTGGCTGTTTGGCGACAGCGGTTAACACCTCCGCAGTTGCGTGGGTCCGCGCCACAGGTAGAGACGTTGAGCTCGACAAAGTCTTGGTAGTTGTTTCGGGCCATCAGTCCGACAGGAGAGGGTCAGCGGTCGCCTCCTCGAGCTGCCCATGCGAACGGCTTGCCGTCGGTCAGCGCGTGTTGGTAGGTGGGTAGCCGCGCGTGAAGCTGAGCATCCAGATCAGTCAGGAGCAGGTCCATAGGGCGCCGGTCCGTCGGAAAGTAGAGCGAGACGAGCTGCCGGTAAGCTTCATAAACGACCGACGGGGGTGTTGGCCGAGGCAGCGCACGGAGCAGGGAGTCTAGCGTCGGCGCCTTGGCTGCAATGGCGCGCGAGCATCGCTGCTCGGCTACTCGGTCGCGCGCCACGGTGGTCCCGCCCACATACTCGGCGCGAGTCTCAACCTCCGCAGAGTAGTTCTGAAAAGAGTTGATCCTCAGGCAGGCCGGGAAACTCGAGCGGGTAGCTTCAGCATGCTGAGCACATGCCGAGCGAGCAGGGCGGGATGCCCATGCCCCACCACCTCGTGTGTGTGGAGAAGTTTACCTTACCTTACCTTACCTCGCCGCTTCGCCGCGCCCGATGCTTCGCCGCAGGTATTCTTTCGGGTAAAGCTGGAAGTGTGAGGGTATACCGTCGCGTTTTACCCGGGGAATTGGCCTTATGTGTCGGTTAAGTTCATGGCATCCGACCATACAGCGTCTAAGTCGGAGCCGGGCTCCGTGCGGGGGCTAAGTAGAGCGCTCGCATGCTCTGTGTAGAGGCTAAGTGTAGAGCGACCCTCTAGCCCTACTACCCAACCATTGCCCGGTCCCGCGCCGTCCCGCGACCCCCGCGAGCCGCGTCGGCCGTCGCGCGCGTGCGTCTCAGTGTCTCAGACCCCGTCTCTGCAGAACTGCACTCTGCTCTCTGCACTCTGGCCGTGGCGCGTGGGCCGTGTCACGCGGCGACCCGAGTGCGGGTCAGGAGGCCCTAAAACGGCGGGAGGGGTAGGGGTGCCGCTGTAGGGGTGTGGAGGGGTCGGGAGGGCGGGAGTGTGGACCCCAGCAGGCCGCTCCCACCGCCGCCCGCGGCGTAGGCAAGCAAGGCGGCAAAGGGTGGCAAGGGCGGCGGCAAGGGCGGTGGCAAGGGTTGTGGCCGTGTGGCGCACCAGACGCAGACCCACTTTGCGCCGCCGCCCTGCGCGGTGCGGTGGGTAGAGTTCTTTCTTCTTGCGGTGTGTGTGTGCGTGTGTGTGTGACTGTGGCCACCTTTTTCTTATTAACGACGAAGGCGCTCTCAAAAAAGAAATCGTGGAAGCCGTAGGTAGGTAGGTAGAAAGGTGAAGAACAGCCAGCCGTCCCGAATTTTTTAAACCGAGAAAAAACGACATCCGAGGGGGGAACGCGCCGCCACTTCATCGAGCACGGACGCGCCAGGCGAGGGATGAGCAACTACCACCAGTTCCGTGGCACCGAAAGGTCTGCGTTCTCCCGCTGGTCTGCGTTTGTGCCATCTCACGTGAATGCTTACTTTCAGGTTGGCACACGCTACACAGACGCCCTGGAGTCACTCGGGTGGGCGGAAGGGCGCGAAGCGGTCATCCTCAACTCGCTCCCAGAAGCTTTCGAACGTGAGCGCCGATTCGACACGAGATGGTACCAGCTCCTTCGACGGCAGGTCTGGCGAACCGGAACCACTTGGTCGCCACTGATTTCGGCTCAGGTGCAGGAGGACGCCCATCAAAAGGAGATTTCCGACTGGCGCGGTGAGACACCGTGGCCGTGCGGCACAACCGCCGCCGATGGCGTCACGCGGCTTTGGTTGGGCTTCTGCCGCTTCGTTTGGCAGCTGCCCATCTCCAAGTTTGACGCTCCAGCAGACGAGCCGGGTTGACGACACGGCGGGCGATAATGGCACGCCATCTCGCAGGCCGGATCCCACCGTTTGGGGCAGCACGCTGGGCGGCATCGGAATCTCAAATAATGCAAAGCTGGCCCTCTTGCTGTGCAGCATGGCGGGCGTCGCCGCGCTGCGGGTACGGCTCGACTGGGAGTACCAGGAAAACTTGCCAATGAACAATGTCAAGGCCAACATACGCACCGTCCTGCAGCGGCAGCTTCTCAAGCTCAATGCAGAGGCGAATCAGCGGAAGTTCAGCCGGGAGGACACGAAGACGAAGCGAGCGGCCGCGCGGCTCACGCCCTCGTCGTGTTCTCAGACACTCGACGTCATGGTCCACGAGACTGTCCTTAACCTCTGGGGCGGCTTGTTCACGCTCGTTCAGTTTCCCACGTCCATGCTCGCATCGCTGGTCTCCGGCTACGTAATGGGGGATTTCTTTGGCATCGAGATCGTCTCCATCTACCTTTTCTCCCACCTCGTCGCACTGCTCTCCGCGGCGCTGACCGGCGTGTTTTACCTCTGCCCGCTGCTTGAGCTCTCCATCCTTAAGACGCAGTGGAACGTCCGTTACGGCTCCCTCGCCGGAGCGCAAATTGCTCACATCCAGACAAGCACAAGGAGGTGCGACACTCCAGAGGAGCGTCAAGCGTTCAGCGAAGCCTACGGACAGGCTGCATTCGTCTACCAGAAAAGGGCTTTCCAACTCTTTTTCATGCAGCTGACGATGCAGGACGTAGTCAGGGCGCTGGACGGACTCGTCCGCCTCATCGCCTTGTTCATCTTGGGTAGCCTCGCCATGGACCCCGGCGCGCAAGTTTCTGCCGGCGTGTTTGCCGCGGGGGCGAGCCTCATCTTCTCCGGCTTCGGCGAGGCTGAGCGCCTCGCGGGGACCATGAGTTCCATCCTCTATGGCACTGCCGCGCTCGTGTGCTTGTCCGACGTCTTCAATGAGGGAGCGCGGCCCATGAAGAAGGCGGCCCTGGTGACGGACGTTGTCTAGCTGAAGTAAGCAGACCACGACGTTATAGTGCACGAGGACGTTAGTCACTGCCTCCCAGAGCTGCGGTGTGAGGAGACTGGATTTTCGATAGGGGGTGTCCAGCCTGCGTACCGCTTGAATCGAGGCGGACCTTCCCGCACGGAGGATTGCGCGCGCTAAGGCTTCCGCTGTGTGGTGGTCGGGAGGCGGCCAGGGCTCATAGACTCGGTCCGAAAGCCCCCAGATTGGCACCTGTGCCTCTCTGGACAGGGTGGCCCGCCACAACGACCCCTGGAATTGCGACTCGCCGCTATCCTCCCACTGTGAATTTGTGTGAGCTCTGTGCCTTGATCTGCTATGCAACGAACTTACAACATACACACAAGAGAGACCATCTACGGGGTGTGGACCCTGAGTTGACCAGGGGTTGTGCGCTGGGCCCTCCTGCTCGGCTTTAGCCAGTAGACAAGTCTTGTCATCAACAGAGTAGAAGGATCTGACCTCGGGGATGATGTGACCAAGCGCTGGTAGCGTGGTTTAACCTCACACCCATGGTCTCACAGTGTGCCGGCAGTCGCCGAGCAGTGTCGCTCACACAAGCCGCAGCACAAGTGACTGAGGGCCAGTGAGGGCGAGCCCATCGCTGTGACAGCTGTGGCAGCCGCACAGTAGGCTGTGCCAACTGTGCAGAGCGTGTGAGCAGCAGAGGAGCTGCTCTCCAGGCTTCTGTCGCAAAGAGCTGCATGCCACCGAAAGCGCTGTCGAGGTTCGCCGAGCGCGGCGCAGGTTGGAGGACGCCGTCACCGACGAGCGCGTTGGACTTTTCACTCCGGACAAAGACGGGTACACGCACACGAGCCGCGGTCGTATACCCGTCTTAGCGGCGAGGCGCGGGACCGTCTGTGGCGAAGTGGGTCGCGTCCTCCGATTTCCTCAACTCACGGTCCGCTCCCTCTACCTTTTCTCCCAGTAAGCTAAAAGACGTACACACACACAAGTTGCGCGGGAGTAAACGCCGCCGAGCCAGCCTGCTGCCGGCTCGCACGGCAGCCTCAACTTCCGTACAGTCAACATTTTGTCGCTGCGTGCTCGTGTGGCGAGCTGTGGCGGCGGTCGAAGTTGGCCCAGATTCGGTAACGAGCGCCGGACGATAGTACCGCCTCTGTTCGCCCTGTGGTCAGGCCAGGCTGCAGCAGGGGCTACAATAGTGCCAGTGCGGAGGCGCGAGAAGGAAGCCCGCGACCGTCAAGTGTTCTTCCCCCCCGGGCCCGTCATTTTCGGGGGCCCGTCATTTTCCACAATCGCTGTGAACCCAGCCACGTAGCGGGTTCGACCTGCAGTCAGTGTGTGTGTGTGTGTGTGTGTGTGTGTGTGTGTGTGTGTGTGTGTGTGTGTGTGTGTGTGTGTGTGTGTGTGTGTGTGTGTGTGTGTGTGTGTGTGTGTGTGTGTGTGTGTGTGTGTGTGACTCACTCACACGACCTGCAGAGAGGAGATGGCTAAGCGGGATCGCGCAGGCGCCACCCCGTCCCGACCAAAGAAGTGCGAGGTACTCGTGCTGTTGCCATCCCAAACTGTCCCTCCTCTCTCTCGCTCCCGGGCGGCCTGGCCCCCGCGGACCTCGCGGCTTCGCTTCCTTGGCTTTCTTTGCCCCCAGCACATTTTGGACCAAAATATTTACCAAGCTAAAACTTGGAGCACTTGGAGTGCAGTGCTAAAACGTAACTTGGAGCACTTGGAGTGCAGTCATTAACCTCACATCCCGTAAAAGTATCTCGAATTTTAGAACAAAAGTACTCTGAAACGCGTTTTACTACCCCAATGCACGCATCCCGGGTTCGTGAGAGTAAAAGTAGTGGCAGTGATGTCGCTGGCGCTCACCGTCGGCGAACACGCGGCGCCCCCGGTGTGCAACCCATTCTGCGAGGACAAGACGCAGGCCTGGGTTGCCAAGTGCACCTGGGGGGGCTGCAGCGGCTGCACCGAGTGCTCTGCGCCGGTGTGCAATCCGTTTTGTGAGGACAAGACGCAGGCCTGGGATGACAAGTGCACCTGGGGGGGCTGCAACGGCTGCTCCGCCTGCTTCGTCCCTCCACCCACTGCGCCGCCGCCATCGGCTCCGCCGCCGCCGCCATCGTCTCCACCGGGCGCCTTCTTTGCCAACAAGACCGCCCTGCAGACCGCGGTCGACCTGTGGTGCAGCAACGAGACGGCCACCCTGGCTGAGTATACGGCAACATCGCGGACTGGGACGTGAGCCGCATCACCGACATGCAGTATCTGTTCGGCACTGGCTGGTGGTGCGCGAGTGACGGCGGCGGCTCCACGACCGACAAGCGCACGTGCAACCCCGACATTGGGTCGTGGGTCACGTCGGCTGTCATCACCATGAGCGGCATGTTCTGGGACGCCTCCTCCTTCAACAAGGACCTCAACTCGTGGGACACGTCGGCTGTCATCGACATGAGCTACATGTTCTTGGGCGCCTCCGCCTTCAACAAGGACCTCAACTCGTGGGTCATGTCGGCTGTCACCACCATGGCCGCCATGTTCGGCGCCGCATCCGCCTTCGACAACAGCGTGTCGCGAGTGCTGGATCTCTGTCTGCGCTGGTTCCTGGTAGCGTGGGTGTGATGGGGGACTCTCTGCACTCTGGTGGCTTTGCCTTTGGTTACAAATTTACGGATTTACGGATTTACGGATCCACCCCCCTCCCTCCCCGTCCCGTGACCCGCCTGACCCGGCGCCGTGAGACGCGCATCCGGGAATCAAGTTGGGATGTGCCGGCATATGTGTGACGGCATATACAACCCGTATGTCTTCTGCTGACGATGCTTT
>NW_005198161.1:0-2912 GCF_000372725.1 Emiliania huxleyi CCMP1516 | reverse complement strand
ATGATAGCAGTGGGAGCGTTAAATGTGGTCCTTCTGGCGGCCACCTCGAGACCCTCGATGGGCCCGGGAGTCCCCCCGAGATTGGTGCAGTTCCGGGGACACGCTCAAGAAGCCGTGCGGGCAGGCGACCGGGCATGCGGCGGCGGCGGCTGGAGGGGGGGGGGTGGAGGTTGCGAGGGAGGCGCCGGCCTTGGACGCGTTGCCGGCGAGCTCGAGCACCTCGGCGGTGAGGTACTCGAGGATGGCGGCGGAGTAGACGGCCGCGGTCGCACCGACGCGCCCCTTGTTGGTCACCCGCTGCTTGAGGTGGCGGTGGATCCGGCCGACCGGGAACTGGAGGCCCGCCTTGGAGGAGCGCGAGACGGACTTCTTGGCCTTGAGCTTGGCGGCATCACCCTTGACCTTGGACGACATGGCGGCGGAGCTGCGGGGGCGAGAGGGGAGGCGGGGTGGGGGCGGTGGGAGAGGGGCGGGGAGAGAGGGCAGGCGAGGGCGGGTCGACTCGCGGCGCGGACGTGCCGCTGCGTGCGCGCGGCGGGTGGTGGGGAATGGGGACCGCAGGACGAGGGGGCGTGGCCGACGACGCTCCGCGTGCGCATGCTGCGTGCGCTTTTGCGAGCGCGTGCGGGGGTGGGTGCGCGAGGGAAGCAGGGCTGTCGACTGCTTTCAGCATTTACCGGCTTCGGAAGTGCGGTTGTTTTTGACAGTAGAGCGCGGGAGACTTCGGCTTTCTTTTTGGGTTGATCGTCCTGACTTCTTATTTAATCGAGGGACTTCACATGTCGGCACTTGACAGATGAGACGTCCTCACCTCTTTTGTAATTGCTGGAGGCTCTTCACAAGTCGGAATGACTGGAGTGGACTCTCAAAACCATAGACTGTGATCCGACAGACAGGTCAGAATGTGTGACGTGGGTCACTTTGGGCCACGGCCCTCACTCTGAAATAGGTGCAGCGCGATCAGCGCTGAGCTGCTGATAAAGTGTAGTGGAAGTGGCTGGTGTAAATTACTTGTGTGTTAATGATTAATTATTAATAGTATGTATCCCAGAATTCCCTTCGCGCAACTGGAGGACGCGGTGGGTGTTCGGTGCGTCTTGTGTCAGGGTGATGAAGCCTGGCTACGGGACCATCGAGGTCGACCTGAAGCACGAGAAGGCCGCGGGCGACCGCGAGTCGGTGAAGGCGACGGAGCGCTCGTACATCGAGCGCGCACCGCGCCAAAGAAGAAGGAGCTCACCGATGAGCAACTTGCGGCAAAGGCCGCGGCACGCAAGGCCAAGAAGACCCGGCAGAAGGCGCGCCGGGCGACGGAGGCCGGCGAGCGCGCCGCGAGCGAGGCCGAGCGCGCGGAGGCCCCGCGGGCGCAGCTGCGCGAGAACATCCAGTACGTGATGGCCGAGCTGCGGACTGCTGCGGCTGCGCAGACGCGCAGCCAGGCCGGGTCCAAAATAGAGGTCGAATACTCGCTGCCCTCGGAGAGGGACGACGGGTATCGGCGCGGCCCCAGCAAGGTGTACGCCAAGGTTCCCCAGGGGACCGTGGCGACGACGGTCGCCTCGGACTGGCTCGCAAACGAGCTGGCCGAGTACGGGGAGAGATTGATGCGGCATGCCGCGACAGATTTGTCATGCACCTGATGACGGCCGACGCCGTGTTCAGGTCCACGGCTGGCGAGACGATGCAGACCTCTCGCCCGACCTCCGCGTCGGGCGACGAAGACGACGAGGACACCGGCTCCGAGGAGTATTCCGACGACAGGGTGTCCGACTAGCTGGTCACACATCTATTTCTAGTACAGCCAACTCGCTATCACTCTCTATCTAGCTTCTAGGCACACCACGCAGACAACAAATCACTCATCAGAGCGAGCCAGCCACGACGAGCGCGAGAGCACTGAGGTGCACTCGGATCGGCTCGAGTCGTCGGCCGGGGAGGGGGAATCGGGAAGGGAAGGGAGGCGTTCTGTTCAAGCCGAGTCGGAGTGTTGCCAATACGGATTGATATCAGGAGGGTCCCCAGACAGCAGGCCCTTCCCAGTGGCTGGCTCCTTGTGGAAGAAGCCGGCCAGCAGGAGGCAGATGATCCACGCGGCCATCATGTAGTGGTACGTCGGCATGGACTTGATTGCAGTGCCCTCGATCTTAAGCGGCAGCGCGACGGTGGCGTAGCCGAAGAAGAGCTGGAAGCCGAGAAAGACGCCGCTGACCGTGAGCATCACGGCCTTGTTGGCGGCCGGCGTATCTGTACGCAACAGCGCGCGTGGTTTCGGAGACTCGTTTTGGTCACATCGTTTTGGGCCAGGGAGCGAGGGAGGGAAGGAGGAGATGGGGAGTGAGGAGTGCGACGCGGCGCACAATCTTTGACAAGCTTGGGCAAAAGGGCGAGTACGACGCAAGTCCCGCTCCATCCGGCGATGGCGAAGCACCACATGTAGTTCAGCCAGAACTCGAGCGACGTGCATTCATGCGGCAGCGAAAAGAAGGACTCCATCGACGCCGAGCAGTCGAGGGAGAGCGGCGTCACATTCAGGAGCACGAATATCATGCCGCCGACGATCCAGTAAATGTTCAACGCACCGAGACCGAACGCGTTGATCATGGCACGAATTTCCCCGAGGTTTGCGGCCTGCTTGGTCGGGGGGGTGTGGCGCGTGCAATCAGAGCGTAGCTTTGTTGAAAAAGAATTTTACAACCTTAAGAATTGTGACCCAGGCCGTCTAACAACGAAGAGCGGGATGTCGAGGGCTACGAAATGAGGATGCCGGATGGCATGCCGATACCACAGCTGAAGGGAGACGAGAGCTACAAATACCTCGGAACGGAGCTAAGGACCGGGTGGGCAAACGGCGAGGGCCAGACGGAAATGAGGGAGCGGTGCGTAGCGGACTGCAAGAGAGTAATCTGGATCAT
>NW_005198162.1:0-1622 GCF_000372725.1 Emiliania huxleyi CCMP1516 | reverse complement strand
ATCTGGACGAGATCTGGCCGAGATTTGGCCGAGATCTGGCCGAGATCTGGTCGAGATCTGGACGAGATCTGGCCGAGATCTGGACGAGATCTGGCCGAGATCTGGACGAGATCTGGCCGAGATCTGGACGAGATCTGGACGAGATCTGGACGGGATCTGGCCGAGATCTGGCCGAGATCTGGACGAGATCTGGCCGAGATCTGGACGAGATCTGGCCGAGATCTGGCCGAGATCTGGACGAGATCTGGCCGAGATCTGGACGAGATCTGGACGAGATCTGGCCGAGATCTGGCCGAGATCTGGACGAGATCTGGCCGAGATCTGGACGAGATCTGGCCGAGATCTGGCCGGGATCTCGCCGGGATCTCGCCGAGAGACTCGCGGACGGCCATTTCTTCAACGGACGGAGTGGGGGAAGCGCGCTGCGCACTCTTCAGTACTCACTGTTGGCAACGGATGGGCCAGGAGAAGCGCGCGGTGCACCGCGACCTCAAGCCGGCCAACGTGCTGCTGACCTCGTCCGGGTGACACTTCCTAGACACTTCCTAGACACTTCCCAGGCAGTTCCTAGACACTTCCTAGCCGGCCAACGTGCTGCTGACCTCGTCCGGGTGACACTTCCTAGACACTTCCTAGACACTTCCCAGGCAGTTCCTAGACACTTCCCAGCCGGCCAACGTGCTGCTGACCTCGTCCGGGTGACACTTCCTAGACACTTCCCAGGCAGTTCCTAGACACTTCCTAGCCGGCCAACGTGCTGCTGACCTCGTCCGGGTGACACTTCCTAGACACTTCCTAGACACTTCCCAGGCACTTCCTAGACACTTCCTAGCCGGCCAACGTGCTGCTGACCTCGTCCGGGTGACACCTCCTAGACACTTCCTAGACACTTCCCAGGCAGTTCCTAGACACTTCCTAGCCGGCCAACGTGCTGCTGACCTCGTCCGGGTGACACTTCCGAGACACTTCCTAGACACTTCCCAGGCAGTTCCTAGACACTTCCTAGCCGGCCAACGTGCTGCTGACCTCGTCCGGGTGACACTTCCTAGACACTTCCTAGACACTTCCCAGGCAGTTTCTAGACACCTCCTAGACACTTCCTAGACACTTCCTAGACACTTCCTAGACACTTCCTAGCCGGCCAACGTGCTGCTGACCTCGTCCGGGTGACACCTCCTAGACACTTCCTAGACACTTCCCAGGCAGTTCCTAGACACTTCCTAGCCGGCCAACGTGCTGCTGACCTCGTCCGGGTGACACTTCCTAGACACTTCCTAGACACTTCCTAGACACTTCCCAGACACTTCCTAGCCGGCCAACGTGCTGCTGACCTCGTCCGGGTGACACCTCCGAGACACTTCCTAGACACTTCCCAGACACTTCCCAGACACTTCCTAGACACTTCTTAGACACTTCTTAGACACTTCCTAGACACCTCCTAGACACTTCCCAGGCCGTTCCTAGACACTTCCTAGCCGGCCAACGTGGTGCTGACCTCGTCCGGGTTCGTCAAGAGTAGACGCCCCCCCCCCCTCGGAGATCTAGGGAGATCCCCCCCGGACGGCGTACGACATGCGCCGGGAGATTAAGGGGAGATATTGGGGAAGTATAGGGGAGATATA
>NW_005198163.1:0-1622 GCF_000372725.1 Emiliania huxleyi CCMP1516 | reverse complement strand
TCGGGCCGATCCCTACGGCCTCCAGTACAAACTCTAGGCAGAGAGGAGCCAGTACTCCTCTGTTCAACGCATAGGCGATCGCAACTCGACCCCTGCCACCGCGCTGGCGCGTGCTGCCGCTCGTGTCTGCGCGACAGTTCCGATGAAACCGTGCTCCCCTCCCGTGACGGCCCGAGCCTCAACTCCAGGCTCAGCTGAGAGATACACTGATACTGGTGGCTGAGCGTCGGAGGTGCCCTCTCAGCTATGTGTCTTGGTCCGTGAGGACAGTCTGCCAGCTCCCCTGGTCATGCGCTCGCCGTCTCGGCCGATCGGTCCCCGGCGGCCGTATTTGTGTGTTGCTGCTGCGGCCTCGCAGTAGCCTTGCCGGGCTGCCCCCAGCGGAAGATGACTTCATTATTCACTTCAACAATGGCAATACGGCAGCCGCTACACGCGCATAGGTCATACGCAACACGTGGGCAGCCTCCCCCCCCGTGAAAAGTCCATGAGTCGCCGTCAGGCCGTCGGACTGGGCGCCACGGTGTTGCAGCAGTGATTCCCGCAAGTCGCCTTGGTGCTCGCGATCGCCCTCGCCGCCCCTCACTTCGCCCCCGGGCCAAGCCTCCGGTGCCGTGTCTACCCCACAGCCCCCGATTTGGACGCCTGAGGCTCGGCTGTGTCCGGGTGTGCATGAAAAACGAGAAAACAGGCCTTTTTGGGAAAGCCGACTTTGCCCCTTAAGGGACGCACGAGGCAATATCTGATGTTGGCTTGTTCCAATAGGAGCGAGGCCTCTTCCGTTGGGGACCGAGTGAATAGGAAACGAGGATTTCCCATTGTGTCCCCCTCGCGTGCGAGCGTGACACTGCACTTGGCGCCGAGCGCCCGCGGCTCATGGCAGTCTCTCGCTACCACAGGCACACTGACACAGGGGTGGCAGGGGCGGCGGCACGAGTCTCCCACATACTATGCGGGCCTCACTAGAGGTGCGGCCTGCGCGTGTCCTCGCCCTTGAGGGGGAGGGGAAGGGGCTGTGTGTCTGTGCATGCATGTGTGTGTGTGTGTGTGTGTGTGTGTGTGTGTGTGTGTGTGTGTGTGTCTCGCAGGGCCATAACATCGCATATCATTTTTCCCCCTTGGTCCTTGGAGCACTTTGGAGTGCAGTCATCAACCGCACCACGCCCAAGACCGGCACCCAATTGGCTGGCGAATATCGCATTTTTTCGCGCTTCGGTTCAGCTCATCTCGACGAGACTGTGACTCGAGCAGCGAGACAAGCCAAGGGGAAGGGCGAGTCTCGTCGTTGTGTCAAAGGTCTCTCCGTTCGCACCGTTCGCACCGTGCAAGATGGACTGCCTGTTGTCGGGAGAACACGATCTGGAGAAATGCTTTGCTGAGGCTGTCAAGGTTGGCGAGCTTCCCGCTTCTGGCTGGCCTCGTTTTGACTTCGTCCTCCGACGCGGCAACGGCACGACTCTCTGTTCCGATCACGAGCGCTCGCCTGGTTTCTTTCTTTTCCTGCGCAAGGACCTCCTCGCCGCCACGCCGATGTCGCGAGCAGACTACCAATGGATCGAGGCGAAAGCCGGGCAGACGGGCTGGCTCTTCAAGGCAGCACAACGCAACACCATCCATCGGTG
>NW_005198164.1:0-1622 GCF_000372725.1 Emiliania huxleyi CCMP1516 | reverse complement strand
CAGCCACACAAGTCAGCTTTGGGAGCTCTCGGCGACGCCCAATGCGTGCGCCGGTAGGGGGGAGTGTGTGCGCGCGTGTGTGAGATGTGGATTGTGGCAGGCCTGCTGCTGCTGATGGGAAGTGTGCTCTGTGTGTGGCGCTGCGCTGGCGTGCGGCGCGCGCGTGCTGTGCGCGTGTGCGTGTTGCGGTCGCGCGTGCGTCTGCGTGTGCTGCGCGCGCGCCGCCGGTGTGTGCTGTGTGCTGTACTCTGCTGTGCGCCTGTTTGTGCAGCTGGGAGGCCGCAAGCCTGGCTGGCAGGGCTGCGCGGTGGGCTGCGGCGCGCTGCGGGTGGTTGTGCGCCTGCCTGGTGGTGTGCGGCGGCCGCGCAACCCGCCCGACCGGGTCGTCGGCGGCCCAGGGCGCGAGCATGCGGTCGGCGCTGCATGTGAGGCTGCTGCGCGGCTGGCGCGTATGTTTCCGTGCGATGAGGGACGCGCGTATGTGTTCACGCTGCGGGCGCGGGCGGGCGCGGGGGGCGGCGTGGTCTCACCGCGGTCCGACGCCGGTTGGTCTTCGGCGTGACGAGGGCGGGCGCGCAAAGAGGCCTTGCCGCCATCGCGTTGCCGCGAAGGGAAAAGAATGATCCCCGAGCCTGAAAGAGTATGGGGCCCTCACACCGACAGGCGTACTACGACGCGCTCATTGAGCCGCTCGTCACCAAGGCCCACCCGAAGCACCTAAAGGCGGCCCTCCCCGCCCCGCTCCTCCCGGCCGCCTTCCTTGTGGGGGCGACCTCGCCGTCTCCGCCGGTTTCGCCGCCTTTGCGCTGGTCTCGCCGTTGGGCGTGGCGGCTATCGCGGTCCTCCTCGCCGCCAAGATGCGCAAGGCGCGCAAGTGAAGATTAAGGCCAGCTCCACGTCGCCGTGCAACCGCCCTGGCCGGTTGTCTGAATCCTGTGTACTACCATCGAGCTTCCTTTGCATGTCGAGGGCTGCGCCCATGAATGTATCCGCATCCGGCCGGCGCCAGATCACATGATCCGGACTCGTCAGCGAGCTCCATTTGTGTGGGGAGGGCGACCGCTGCGGTAACGCTAACGGGTAAGACACGTCTCTCGCCGATTCTCGCAGCGTCGCCGGTCTTCTCACTCTCGTCGTTCTCTCTCCTCCTGCCTGCTTTATCCTCTGTGCTCTGACTCGTCGCTCTCCTCTGCCTCGTTCTTCGATCGACGACGACGACGCCTGCCGATCCCTTGCTCTCGCGGCCTCTGTCGCCTCTCGGCGAACTCTGTCCAAGCGGCGTTTTACGGCGCCCTTGGTTGGAAAGAAAAGAAAGAAAACGGACTGCCCAAGAGATGGATGGGATGGGAGGACGGCACGCCGCCACCACACAGGGATTTTAACGGCGCCATTGGGAAAAAAAGAAAAGAAACGGAGAGGGCACGCAAAATTCTTCTTTCCCAAGTGGAAAAATCATGCTCGTCCTCTCGCTTGCGATCCTCCCACCAGCGGTTCCGTCCTTGCTGAGCCGGCTGTCGCCGCTGAGCCGCCGCGCGGTGCTTGCGACGGGCGTCGGCGGCGCTGCAGGGATTGCTGCTGGCCTACCAGCTCCAGCACTCGCCGACAGCTCCGCCGTCTACCGG
>NW_005198165.1:0-1622 GCF_000372725.1 Emiliania huxleyi CCMP1516 | reverse complement strand
CAGCAGGCCAGTGTGAAGGCGGGAGACAGGCAGAGTAAAGGTGGAGAGAAAGAGCGATGGGCGAGGGGAGCAAAGGCGCGGCTACGGCCCACTGTGGGGCGCAGCTGGGCTAACCGCCGGTGCATATGGCTTCTGGTTCATGCCTCGGCTCATGCCTGCTTGAGCGTGTCAGCAACAGGGTCGAGACCGTTGATCGACTTGAGCGAGTTGCGGCCGAGTGAGAGGATCTCGAGGTTGTCGAGCCCGTTCAGATTCGCGATCTTGTCGATCGCGTTCGTCGAGAGCCTCAGGTGCTTGCACGATTTGAGCGTGCCAAGCGCTCCGTCCATCTTTGTGATGAGCGGCAGCTGCAGCGCGATCGGACAGAGGCGGACGTCCTCCGCCTCAGCGGCAACGACGCTTTGCGCAGTCTCCCACGCCTTGATGGCATCCTTGCACGACGTCATCGGCCAGCGCGGCTCCGGGTGCCGCGACGCGGCGCCCCCTCCCCCGAAGAGAGCGGTTGGCGGCGAAACGACGCGAACGAAACGGCGCTAAAAACACTTCTTATTTTCTTTGAGCTAGCCTTCGATGTTATGAAAACAAACGCAAGGCGAACATATGCACATCGCTCTCGGGCCCACAGACATCCCGCACACCCGCCCCCCCCCCGCGCGCGCCCCACCCCGGAGAAGGACTTTGTTTTCTGCTCTAATGGCAAGAGAATTGCAGAAAGAAAGAAATCGCGTGCGCGCTTCGGCCTGACCACCCAAGACAGCTTGGAGAGCTCCCGGAGAGGCAACATTTCGTAACGATGGTCGCTATTGGCCATCTGCCTCCTGCAGCCTCTGAGCTCTGTTGGGGTGGAATGCGCGGGGTTTTCGGCGCGATGCCTCCGGCGAGTATACGGTACTGCTCTGCCGCAAGCTCTCCTGCGCGCGCGTGACGTGTGGGGCGCGTGCACTGCGCTCGAAAGTCGCGATTTGGCAATAGGCGCTCGAGCCGGCGCGCAGTGGTAGGGTGCCCACAGGACCCAAAAAAAGAAAAGAAAAAAAGAAATGGGCCACCCCCGATCGCAGCACTTCGTGTTGGCCAGTCGAGATATTGAGAGTGTGACTAGGAGGGTGGGACGCTGGGGATTCTCAAAGGTATACCCTTGGAATGGCCGGATCCAGCCTTGAAAGTACGAGATCACGCGCGCTTCGCGCACAGCACCGCCTGACCGCCTGTTCTCCGCGGCTGAGTGACGACGCGTGCCGTGTACCAGCAGAGTTGGGCGCGCGCGGCGCGACGGCGCCCGCGAGGGAAGGCGCGGGTGCAGCGGCCGCCGGCGGCCGTACCGCCCGCCAGCCGGCGCAGCAGCGGCCAGCGCAGCGGCCGCCGGCGCAGCAGCCAGAGCAGCCGGTGCGCGCCTTGCGAGGCGAGTACTGCCGCCCGGCAGCCTTGAGGCGGCCGGGCGGCAGTACTCGTTCGAACTTTGCGAGCTGTGCGCGCGCCGAGGCGCGCGCGGCGCGCGCCCGCCCGGCTGCCAGTAGGAGGCGGCGCAATATGGCCTATAGTACAGCCCTTGAGGAGGAGGAAGAGGCTGGCTGGCAGTGCTGTATGCCGCCGAGGGGCAGTTTTGGGGTGCTGAGTCACGCCCA
>NW_005198166.1:30494-45349 GCF_000372725.1 Emiliania huxleyi CCMP1516 | reverse complement strand
ATCTCGCATCTCCGCCCTCGAGGTGCGGCCAGTCGAACCGCCTCCAGGGACCGTGGGAGGGGCGGGCAGGCGAGGGGCGGGCGAGGGGCGGGCAGGCCTCGCCGGCGAGGGGCGGGCAGGGGCCGCCGCCGCCGACGACGACGACGAGTGCCCGCTCGCTCCTTGGGTCTTTGTCATCGACGGGTCTGCGTTTCTCTGGCACCAGGCGCGGCAGCGTGGCCCGTCGCGAGTCGTCAGTAGGTGCGATGAGCCCGCTTGTTGACCCCACCCTCCCGCTCCAGGTGCGGTGCATGGTCGCCACTCTCTTCCTCGTCGGGTCCGGACGCGAGGCTCCGTCGCTGGTCGACTCGCTGCTCGACGTGCAGCAGTGCCCCGCCCGGCCCTGCTACGACATGGCGCCCGACGCGCCGCTCCTCCTCCACTCGATCGGCTACCCGGAGGCGCGGCTGCGCTGGACGCCGCATGCCGACGAGTCCCTCTCGGCGGTGGCGGCGCTGTGGCGGCGCGAGGCGGAGGCGGCCACGCTGCGCTCCGCCATGCTGCTGACCATGCGCTCCTCTCTGCTCAGCGCCAGGGTGGCACGGCCGGCGCCAAGCGACAGGGCCGGCGGCGGGGCTGGCGGCAGCGAAGGCGGCGGCGGCGGAGGCCGCACGTCGCTAGTGGCGTGGGGGGAGCTGCTTGCCGAGGGCGGCCGCAGCCCGGGCGGGGAGGAGGCGGGAGCGGCGCGCGGCGGCAAGTACATCCCGGTGCTGCAGCGGCCGACTGCGGACGGCGTCGAGGCGAAGGCGGCGACGCACGAGGCCAAGCGCGCGAGGCGCGAGGCGCGCCAGCAGGCGGAGGCGGCAGCGGGAGGGACCCGCGACTGAGAGTGTGTACCAAGTCATCGCACCACAGGGCGGGGCGTCAGCCTCAGAGCAAAAAGGTGTGCTCGAGCGCGGTGGAGGGTCGATCTCTCGTTGCGGGCCCGACTTGGTGTGCGACACACTTGTGTGCGATACTTTTCACGTGCTCAAAAGTACAGTACTAGAGCGGCCGTTCACCGCTGGAACTTCACCACACCTGGCTGGCACTATAATTATCCCATGCCTGGCAAGGAGGCCGGTCAGCGCCGGCTCGGTGCGGGCGCCTGAGAGCGTGTCGTAGTGTCGTACACATGGCCGGTGGGCCGCAGACAAAGATGATGTGAGCACGTCGGCCGGGGGCGGCGGCAAGTGTTCGCGCAGGAACGCCGCGTCGATGCGGCCGCGGCGGCTCGTCCAGCTGGACCCCGCCGGCTCTCGCGTCAGCGTGTGCTGCACGCGCAGCCTGTGCGGGTGCGACGCCTCCCAGGCCTCGATCGTGCGCCTCGCTCAGTCATGTGCACCCTTTCGCCCTTCTCATCACTGCCCCGGCGCCCACGCCTCGATCTTCTTGGGCAGCAGCTGGTCCGACAGGTCCTCTCCGTGGCCTAGGCAGCCGCATTCGCCCTTGCCCCAGGTAAAGACGGCGCCGTCGGCGGTGGTGGCGAGGCTATGCTCGCGTCCAGCCGACACAGCGACGACGCGCCGCCCTGCAAAGGCCTCGACCTTCTTCGGCAGCAGCTGTGGCTGCGTGTCGCCGTGGCCCAGCTGGCCTGAGGCTCCCCAGCCCCAGCTCCAGACGGTGCCGTTGGCGGTGCTGGCGAGGCTGTGGAAGCCTCCAGCCGACACGGCGACGACGCGCTGGCCAGCAAAGGCCTCGATCTTCTTGGGCAGCAGCTGGTTCTGCGCGTCGCCGTGGCCCAGCTTGCCAAAGCTTCCACCGCCCCAGCTCCAGACGCTGCCATCGGCGGTGATGGCGGTGCTGTGCTCGAGTCCAGCCGACACGGCGACGACGCGCTGCCCAGCCAAGGCCTCGATCGTGTTCGGCTGCCACTGGTGCTGCTCGTCCCCGTGGCCCAACTGGCCATAGCTTCCATCGCCCCAGCTCCAGAGGGCGCCGTTGGCGGTGAGGGGGCGGCGGCGGAAGCGGCGGCGAGGCGGCGCGAGGCCGGCGGCGCGGCGAGGCAGACATCGCGAGAAAAAGAAACCCTTGTCCCGCCGAAAGTGTCGGTGTCACAAAGAGTCACAATTCAAACAGCGCCTGACGCATGGCGTTCAGGCGGCACTTCTCTCGCGTCGGCTCCGCCGAGCGCTGCACAGAGACCATCTTCACTGACCACCAACGACAGGTGTGCGACTACGCGCTCGTCTACGCGGAGAAGAAGAACGACGGCGAAGCGCCGTACTCGGTCTCCTTCACCGCGACGCAGAGCGGCGACGTCATCGTACAGCTGCACCCGCACTCGCAGCTCGAGCGCGCTGTGCGCCAGGAGCGGCAGGCGCAGGCCACGGAGCCGCCTGCGAGCGCGAGCCCTGCGGCGCCGCCCGCCCCTGCCGCCGCGCCGCCAGCCGCGGAGCCGGCGCCCAAGACGTACGCCGCCGCAGCCGCATCGCAGCCGCAGGGTGCCACCGCGGGTGGCCAGCCCGCCGCGCCTGCGGGCCCGGCCGCCGCCGCGCGCGTGCCGCCGCCGCCCAGCGGCGGCGGAGTGCGCGGCTGCTCCTTCACTGTCCCTAACCCGGGCAGGAAGCGTGGGCAGCAGCAGCGCGGCAAGGGCCGCGGTGCCAGGGGCCGTGCCGATGCTGGACCCCGTCTCGTTGACAAGAACGCGCTGTCCGCGCGCGGCAGCGGGCCCTCGCGCCAGTCGCGCTCGCCGTCGCCCGACTCTCCGCCCGCCAAGCGGGCCGCCTCCGCTGACTCGTCCGGCTATGAAACCGATACGCCGGACGAGGTGCAGCAGGAGGCGGTCCGCAGGGTATGCGGCGCGCTCGGCATGAGGGAGCAGTTTGAGGCGGCGATGGCGGCGGGCGAGCTGCTCGAGATGCTCGAGAGCTTGCCGCGAGGGGCGGTCGAGGCCTCTGTCCGACAGATGCGGGGTTACAACCGCACGGGCGAGTGGCCAGAGCCCATTCTCACCAGCCCTGCCCCGCAGCGCGGCCGCTCGCCAAGCCCCGTCGATGAGTGGTCAGATGGTTAGTGCCCGAGAGCGAGGGGTCCGGGGGGGAGCACAAACATAGGACGCCCAGCCTTGCCCTCGCCGAGTGCATATCCTATGCGAGAGAGATCCCCTGTGCCCTGTGCCCAGCCCTCTCCGCGCGGCGATGCGCCCTCCCCCCTCGCTTTTGCAAAATCCTGCAAAGGTGGGGACGTGTCTGTCCTCGACCCAGCCCTAGCTTGGGATGTCCGTTGTATTTATTTATGTCACAAGGAAAGAGGTAGGCCGCGAGCGCCGTGACTTTTTTCTTTTGCCGGGAAAGCTATTTTCTTTTGGGTCCTGTGGGCACCCCCTAGCTATGCAAGCGGCGACCCTACAAGCTACATCCAAGATCTCAGCACTGCGCAAGTCCCGCCGTTTCGCGGCGGCATGTGGCACGGATGCCGGCGATCGAGCTGTTGCTGAACCAGAACCCGTCGGACGCCGGGCTCGGCCGGACGTCGCCTTCCCCCGAGGCGCTGAAGAGCTTGCACTGCTCTGCGTACCCCTTGACGTGCGTCGCGAAGCGGCCCGAGAGCTTGAGGGCCGTGCCGTCGTCCTTGCGCCGGCCGCCGTCGCGCGGCTCCTCGGCCGCAGCCCTCTTGTTCCTCTGGTAGCGGTCGAGCTTGCGCCACAGCAGGGCGACGCCCTCGTGGCTGAAGCGGAAGTGCGCGATGCGCGGCATCTCGGCCGTCTTCAGCGGCTGCGACAGCTTGCAGGCAGAGGGCCGGCCGCCCTTGCTCGCCGCCGCCCGCGCCGCGTCCGGCTCGCCCGCCGCCGTGACGCACGTGACCGAGTGGGCCGTCCGGTACTGCACGAGCCGGCCGTGCGCGTCGCGCGCGGAGACGAGCACCCGCTTGGCGTCGAGCAGCGACACCGACGACGACTGGGAGGACGACAGGAACGCGGCGACGTCGCACTGCACGGGGAACTGCGCGTGGATGGAAGTGGCGATCGGCCTGCGGCCGGAGGGGCCGACGAGGCGCGGCTGCGGGGCGCACGCCCAGTGCGGCGCGAGCCGGTCGACGAACTTTGCCTGCAGGTTGACGCGCGCATCGGGCGGCAGCATCGCCTCGAGGCCGCAGGGCAGCGAAAAGAACTCGTCCAGGTCCGGGTACATGAGGAGCGCGTCCGCGGGCAGCGCGCGGAGGTACTCGTTGACGAGGACGGACTTGAGCTTGCTCGACCACGTGCCCTGCGTATTGTTCGAGTAAGGCACGCCCGCCTCGCGCAGGAGGGCAAAGGACGCAGCCTCGCGGCGCGCCAACGCCGCCGTCGCCTCATCGCCACGCGCAGGGTCCACGATCAAGCGCGAGCGCGCGGCAAAATCGATTCCAAGCTCGCGGTAATGATGGATAAAGTGGGCGAGGAGCTCGGGCGCGGACGCCACGACAAAGGCGTAGAGGTACGTGCGCGAGGCCACGCTCGGCGGCAGCCGCGCCGAGCCGGCGCTGGTGCCTTCTCGAGAGAGGCACTCTCTGGTTGCGTGCTTCATCCTTCGACTGATAGGGGCCGATGCGCGCGCCGAGAGCGAATGGAAGCGCCGCGCAAAAGAATTCTGGCCGCGTCGTAGAGGAGACTGGCACGACAAGCAAAAGAATTCTTGCTGCACACTGCCCAATTCCTCCTCATCCTTTCCAAAGCCTCCGGAAGTCTCGAAATCGAACAAACGCAGGTCGCAATCTCTCTCTCTCTCAATCCTCTTCCCGCGCGAAGCGGTAATCGCCATGCAGCCGCGTCTCGAGCGACCCCGTGGGGGGGTCCGCACCCTCCTCCGCCCCCGCCTCCTCCGCCTCCGCCGCCTCCTCCTCCTCCTCCTCCTCCGCCACCACCGCTGCCGTCGCTCCCGACGGCGAGTACTTGCCGCGTCCTTTGACCAAATTGAGCAGCCCGGGCTCCGTGTTGCCGAAGCGAACATACGCCCCCTTCCAGCCGAGCGCTCCGTCCTTGCCCTTGCTCGAAAGCGAGCTCGTAAGCTTCAAATCGGCGCCGAGGCGCCTGTGCCCCTTGCCAATGTTTGCCGCCGCCACGTCAGGTTGTTTTGGGTTACTGTAACTGAGGTGTGCGGTCGGCTCCTGCCAGCCCACGCTGATCATGCCCCGCGCCGAGCGGAGGGTCTTGACCAATCGTTTGAAGCAGGAATTTGTGTCTTGTAGCATGCTTCGAGCGAGGGTTAACCATCGCGGCGTCGCCGCGCAAAAGAATTCGCCGCCCTTTAGGCCCTCTCCGCGCCGCGATGCGCCCCCTACGCCTCGCTTTTGCAAAGCCTGCAAAGGTTGTGACTTGTCTGTCCTCCCCCGGCCTATGCTCGGGTCTTCATTTTCTTTATCTCTTTGGCTTTCTCGTTCTCGCATTGTACCGCACTCCGCAGCGCGCGCGCACACACCTTGTGTCACACTCTCGCCCTCGTGCCCTCGTACCTCCTCCGCGACGTCCAGCCGTGGCACAAGTGGGTGAGCCGCGGAGGCCTCGACGGCAAGGGCGACCAAGACGGCACAAGGGGCAGACGTGAGCGGTATGGTGGGAGAAGGTGACGCCTCTCCCCTCCGAGTGGGGCTTGATGGGGCCATTTTTGGCTCCATTACCATCATGTCGACACTCTACGCGGTTCTTGCCCTCAACCTGCTCCCTCACATCGACCGCACGATCCCGCTCGGCTCCGCTAAGCTCAAGATACCCGCTATTGCCGCTACCCCACCGGTGAGACCATCTCCACCGCACTCACCGACCCGATCTCCCCTTTGTCGGCCACGTGCTGTGGCCGATCTCTCTCAGCCTCATCTGCGTCGTCCTGCCGCCCTTTGCCCTCGCCCTCTTCGACACCCACGCCGACACGGTGGCCCGGCCCCGAGCTGCAGCCTGCGATCGCTCCTCGCCGTCGTCGCCGCCGTCACCGCCCTCACCTACTAATTTTGTGCAGCCCTCCTTGCGAGCGACTGTGTATCCTCGGCCCCCCGTGCTCCTACCATGGCGGCGGCGTCGCATGGATGCATCCTCGGTTGGTAGCACGTTTGAGTTTGGCTGAAACGGAAAGCCGATCACCCCAAAGCCAAACCTCACCACCGTGTCGAAACGCCCTCGTGTCCTCCCGAAGACACCCTTGCCTACTTCAGACCGCAGACCCAGGCAGGATGTCGACGCTACGACAAGGTCCTCCCTCCGGGGCGGCGCCGGTCACCTGTCAGGATACCGTTCGGGGCCGCGGTTACGCCTCACGGTTAGGCGCGCAAAGGATCTGCCCGCGGGCCGACCCTCCCCGAACCGGTTGTCAACACACAGGCGCAAGCGAACGTGTGTTGGTGTGGCAAACCCAAGAGGGAAGCGGGAAGGACCAGTCTACACCACCCTGGTCACCACCCCCGAGAGCAGGGCCCAGTGCCAGTAACCTCCAACGACCAACCCCCTCAGTCTCTAAAAAATTAAATATTCTTAGCTTCTTGCCCCCCTCCGAGACTGGAGACAGAACCACACCAGTATCGGACCAGAGGGACTGCCCCCCGCCCCCGCTTGCCCTCTGCACAGGATAGCGTGCCCCAATTGGCGACACATAGCGGGGGACACTGCGCAAGGAGGGGGTGCGACGGCTTTCTTTTGTCCTCTCGAGGGAATGTTCTCTCGGCGCCCATGGCCTTCTGTGGTTTCGTACTAATGACGTCCTTCTTGGCACTTCGGGCGTCGGTTGTGCGTATCTGTTGTGTCTAATTCCCCCGGTAATGTGTTACGGGTATCGGTCGCAGCGGAGTGGACACTACCTCTAGACCATCATCTACTCTGCTTACTTCGGCCGTCGGCCGCTCGGTGGTCGAGTGGCTTCCGGATCGAATCGGCAGCTTTGACCCTTATAATTTTTTCACACCTGAGCGGGCCCAATTTTGCTCAGATGCACCTCCGAATTCGAAATCGCGTCCTCACGCTTAGCGCTTGGTGTGCGTCCGTTTTTCGTCACGGGTCTGCCCCCTCTCAGTCTCTAGGACTCCCCTCTCAATGTACAATTACCACCTCTATGCACATTCGAGGTGGCCTTATCTTATGGAGGGAAGAACTAGAAATCATCATCCAGGAGGGAGCCCCCCCCCCGCCTGACCCGCGGATGCCCCCTCTCGCGCCGATTTCGGCACGCGGGAGATATTGCCACGTGGACGGAGGGGTTATTTTGCGGGGCGGAGGCCGACCTCAAGCTCTCAAGCAAGCTCGAGAGGCTTCGGATACCGGGGCTGTCCGCGATGTATTACGCCCTTTCTCCTCAACGGCTATCACTGCCTCGCGAGTGTGAGTGAGGGAGTATTCTTGATACGAAACCACGACGACACACACCAGTCGACTTATACGTTATAGACTACATGGTATAGCCTGCGACTACATCCCTCGGCGGCCGATGCCGTCTGCTCCGACTCCCCCCTCCCTGGGTCTGCCCTGCTCTCGTCTCTCTGCGTGATCGTATATCGTCCCGCATTATTTTACCGCGCCGCGCCACCTGCCCCTGCACTGTGCACACCTCGGCGCTCGGGGCGCCTCACGTGTTTCCCAGTTTCGTGATCCGGTATTTCGTGTCATGAGGTCGTGCGTGTCATGAGATCTCGTTGTCTGGTGTAAGAGTGGGCACTTTCGTGTCGTGCGCACTCACCCTTTTCTAGTACGTAGCAAAAACGCAGCAAGGCCTAAGCTCGCAGTGGCGTCCTCTGCGGCGAGTTGAGGCCGGGGCGGCCGGGCAGCGGCAGCAGCTCGGTCAGCTGGGGCGGCCGCGGCGCGGCGTCCCCTTCGCGCGTGCCGTCGAGGAGGGTCTCCGGGATCTTGGCCAGGAGCAGCTCGGCGAGCCGCTTGAACTGGTTCGACACCTGCCTGAGCTCACTCGCCGCCGCCTCCCGCGCCGCCTGCGCCGCCATCTCCGCCTGCGGACGCAGCCTGCCCGCCGCCGCCTCCGCAGCGCCCCTCGCCGCCCGGGCCGGCCCTGCGGCCTCCCGCGCCGCCCTGGCCGCCTCTGCAGCCTGGCGCGCCAGCCCGAGGCTGCACAGGCAGCTGCGCCGGCGCGCGTCCTCCAGCAGCGCGCGCCAGTCCCTCGAGCCGTCGGAGAGCGACTCCTCGGCGCCTGTTTGCGACTCACCGCCCGCCGTTAGTGGGAGGTGGAGGGGGTGGCACGCTGGGGAGTGCGAGTCCGGAGGCGCCGACGACGTACAGCGCGTGCCTCGCCCGCGTGAGTGCGACCTACGCGAGAGAGCGCCGCCCTCGACGGTCGGTTCCTCCGGCCGGGAGCCCTCGTGCCGAGCGGAGAGGGGCGGCACGTTGAGGCGCTGCTCGTCCTTGAGGAAGCCGATGGAGGCCTGCTTCGGGCCGGCGCGCACGCACGAGAGGATGACGACGTCCGCCTCGCGCCCCTGGAAGGCGTCGATCGACGAGACGAGGACGCCTAGGGCGCGAGAGGCGAGGCGTGTCCGTGGGAGGGGCCCCTGCAGGGCGCGCCGACAGTCGAGCGGAGAGGCGCCGTCGGCCGGCAAGTCGAGCGCCTATTCGGCACCAGAGTGCGTGATCGAGGCGCCGCTCCCCAGCAGCACGAGGAGTCGGCCGGTAAGCCGAGCGCCTCGCACACCCGGTCGAGCAGGCTGTGCAGCACCCTCTGCTGGCGCGTGTACGGCGTGAGCAGCACGACGCGCCTGCAGCACGCTGTCCAGATGGCTCGTGTGCCAAGGCCCGTGGGTCGTGTGAGGGCACGGCGTGAGCCGGAGGACGCGCTTGTACAGCTCGCCCCAGCCGTGCGGCTGCCGCGCCTGCCGCATCCAGAGCGCGAGGAGGAGGCCGACGCAGACCGCCGCCTCTCCCTCGTTCGAGTGCGACCTAGACACTTCCTAGACACTTCCTAGACACTTCCTTGTTCACACCTCTCCCTCGTTCGAGTGCGACCGCGAGCTGTCGGACGCGTCTTGCCTCCCGCCGAGCAGGCTGAAGAAGAGGTAGGGCGCCTGCGGGTGAAACGCCCAGGCAGCTGCGAGTCCAGCGGCTGTGGCGATTCACAGGGCTGCAGAGGTGCGGCGCCAGCCGACCGACGGCGCCGCCGCCACCGGCTCGCCGCTCCGGCTGGCAGCCGGCTGCGCCGCTGAGGTAGGAGGGCGCGCCCCCCTCGGAGCCTGTGGGAAAGGGTCCGGGAGAGGTCCGGGGACGCCTCACGGGAAGGGGCGACGGCGCGGCTCCCTCGGTGCCGGGGCACTGGCGCATCATGTGCGTGATCGAGGGGGCGTCGCGCAGCAGCCCGCCGTAAAAGTGGAGCGACGGGAACTGGCGGATCGCGCCTGGGAGCGGGCGAGGTCGGGTCGTCTCGGGAGTTCTCGGGCGGTCTCGGGAGCTGGCGGTCTGCACCGTGCATCCGGTACTGCGTGGATAGCATCAGCACGGGGCGGCCTATTCGTTCTTAGGTCAAACACGATCAACGGCGGATCACGCGCGATGTGGACAGAGAGCGGGGCGGAGCGGCCGAGCTGCTCGAGCCGCTCGAAGAGAGAGCGGGCGTAGCCTCTCCGCTTCGCAGCCTCCGAGAGGACGGTCGCCGGCAGCTGGCGCGGGTCTCCTACTCGGGCGCTCCTCGAACCTTCAGGGGCCGGCTTCAGCACGGCCGCGCGCAGCCGGCGCGGGGTCGCCGACGAGGCAGACGAGCCGCGCGCCGAGGGACATGGGGACGAGGGCGGCGAGCTCGGTGGCCTGCGCCGCCTCGTCGAGCAGCACCTAGCCTCGGGGGGCCAGCCTCGGCTCATCTCGCGCGAACTCGGCGCTCCTCCCACTGCATCGCGCTGCGGCGCCGTCTCGAAGCCGCCGGGCACCTACTCAGCGGAGATCGGCCGAGATTGGATGGAGAGGGCACGACGAGAGCGGCGCCGTCTCGAGGCGGCGCGGCGGCGCCTCGCGCAGCGCCTTCTCGCCCGCGGCAGACATGGTGCAAAACACTATCTCCGCCTCGGCGAGCGCGAGCGCCTGACAGGAAGCTTGCGAGAAGGCTCCGAGAAGGCTCCGAGAAGGCTCCCGGCCGCTCCGCCTTTTGAAGGGGCGAGCGCCTCCAGCGCGCGCGTCTCGGAGCGGGCTCGCCCGCGAGGCTCGGCGCTCTTGGGCAAGTTGGCGAGCGCGTTCAGAACGCGGTGGCACTCGCGGCCCGCCTGCAAGAAGGCTCCGGGAAGCTTCAACGGAGGGGTCGGGGTGGGCACGGTGCGGCACTCGGATCCCGCCCGGTCGTACGAGCAGATGACGCCCGCCTCCGCCTCGCCCTTGCGCTGCTCCACGTGCTCGGCGTGCCTGCTCACGCCTCCGGCTGTGAAGAGACGCCGCTCACGCCCCCCTCGCGTGCGCCGCCTCCCGCGCCTGATCCCCAAGCCAGCGGACCAGCCGCAGGCAGGGCAGGACAAGCTCGACTCGGCGGCGTCGTCACGCGAGAGGTCGAGGGCGTGGCCCTCGAGGCGGGCTCGCTCGGCGGCGCACGCGGCCGCGTGTCTCGCGTGCTCCTTGAGCTCTCGCCACTTCGCCTGCCGAAGCTGGTCGGCGCCGCCCTGGGCAAAAGTCGCGTGGCGCACCTAGCCGAGCGGGTGGGGGGACTCGTTCACTCTCGACTCGAGAGCAGCCGGCTCCTGGGGAGAGGCCGCGGCTCCTCCGTCTCGCGCTGCTCCACCAGCACGTCGAGGCTGCACGGCGACTGCGCGCCGCGCGAGCCGAGCCGCACCACGGCGGGGGTGTACTGCCGGCCGTACTCGTCGAGGAACGGAGGCTGCTGCCCGACGATGCGGCTCACCAGCTCGTCGATGGCGCCGTTCGAGTGCGCGCAGACGAGAATGCGGCCGCCGCGCGGCACAGACGGCAGAGGCAGCGACGAGGCGGCCGGCGCGCCGCTCGCCGCGATGCTAGCAACTGCCGCGGAGAGGCGGTCGACGCGGCTGTCGCCGCCGCCGCCGCCGCCCGGAGGGGGGGGGGAAGGGGTGGAGGCGGCCAGCCGGCGCGAGGCGGAGAGGAGCGTCTCGTAGTAGTCTTGGGTCGCGCCGTTGTGGAGCACGTTGATCAGGCCTATGCGATGAGCCGCGAACCTTCTCGGAACCCCTTCCGGCTGCCCGGGCCGGAGGTGCGGCGCGCTGGTCAGGCCGATGAGTGTGGTCGTCTTGCCGGTGCCTGGCGGCCCCTGCACGAGCACCACGCCCTCGTGCCTAACGGACCGACTCTCTCGGCTCACCACCCCTTCCTTTCCTTGCCCCTTCACTAGCCACCAGCGCCCCCTCTCGTGCCTGCGGTGCGCGAGCTCCGCGACGGTCCGCAGCGCCTGGTACTGCGCCTGTTCAGCCGCCCGTCACGGGTGAGCACATGCGCGGACTCGACGGCCCCGCGGCGGCGTGGGGCAGCGCCTCGTTGTGCGCGCTCCTCTTGCGCAGCGTCTCGATGTGCCTCATCCGCTTGGCCCACCGCCGCCCCGCCGCCTAGGAGCCCACGCGTTCACATGTGACTCACTCGCGATCCACCGACCAGCTCGGCCCACCGCCGCCACCGTCACCGAGGCGCCGCCGCCGCGGGGCGGGGCGGGGGCGCGCCCTTCGGGTGCCGAGCGGAGCAGCAGCGCCTGTTGGAGAGCGCGCGGAAGAGGGGTCGGGGAAAACTCCGGGCATTGCCCCTCCGCGCGGAGCAGCAGCGCCTCACACAAGCCCGGGCTAGGCCCCTTGAGCTGGGAGGAGGAGGAGGAGGGGGAGGCGGAGGAGGAGGCGGAGGAGCCGAGCGAGTGGAGCGCCACCCACTCTCTCCACTCGCTCGTGCACGACTCGAGGAGCGACACCTCCGAGCCAGGCCAGGGACACATCAGGGACGTGTCGCAGAGCGGTCGCGTCCTAGCCGCCTCGAGCAGCGACACCTCGAGCGTGCCGCCCGATGGCCCCCGCTGCCCGAGGCCGACGACACCCCAGCCGCTGCCTTCGACCAGCCAGACGGCGAGCTGCCGGTGCGTCAGCCGCGCGCCTAACCGCCCAACCACGTCAGCCACTCCACCACCGTCTCACACAGGCACCGATCGGTCGGTGCGGCAATCCGCGCGCCGCCGCGACGCCCCCCGTTCTGCGGCGCCTCCGCCCCCGTCTCGTCGCACGCCTTGGCCCTCCGCACAACACCGAGCGCGCTCGAGGGTGGCACGCCCCGCCCCGCCCCGCCGCCGCCGCCGCGGCCGCCGCCGCCGCGGCCACGGCCGCCGCCGCCCCAACTGAGGCGGACGATGTCCCACTCCGCGAGGGGGTGGGGTGTGTCGCAAGACACGCGCGCCTCGCATTCCCACGCCGCTACCTCGCCGCTCTCGCCTGCGGGGGGGCTGAGGCGTCGAGGGGGGGGGCAGGGCGGGGGTGGTGGGGGGGGGGGGGGGGGAAGGAAAAAAAGAAAAGCCTCCGGGCGGGGAGAAGAGGGAGAGACACAGCCATGTCTTTGGATCGCGGAGGGGGGGGACGGTGCCACGACACACCTTGCACGCCAAGCAGCAGCGGCTTCGGAGCCGTCGACCAGACTGTCGCGACCGGTCTCCGATCTGCGCCGCCGGCCGAGCGTCGCCCCTCTAGCTCCTGCAGCGCGCCTTCGGAGAGCTCGAGCAGCAGCAGCGGCCTGGTGCACACACTTGAACGCTTCACGAATCGGCCGGGCGGCGGCCTCTGCGAGAGCAGCAGCAGCAGCGCGCCTCCAGAACTGCACATACCTCCTGCGCGCTCGCGCCAGCTCGGCGCCATGCTCGAGGTCGCCGCCGAACTCGGTCGGGGGCGGCGAGTCCGTGCCGCCCTCCGCGGCGTCGCGGCTGCCCGAGGGTCCCACCTACCAGCCACGACCACACCATGACCCCGGGCACCCGCCTAGCCTGTCGCAGTCTGCTAGAAGGGCGGGGCCCCGCCCTCGAGACCTCGCGAGGTGGTCTCGGGCGATCTCGGGCGATCTCGGGCAGTGTCGGGTGCAGCCGGGCGACCTGGGGCGACCTTGGGCGACCTGGGGCGATCTCTGGGATCTGGGGCGCGATCTCGGGAGATCTGGGGCGATCTCAGGGCCGAATCTCGCGCCTTGCACAGCTCGCGCAGCACGAGAGTCGCGAGGTGCTCGCGCGACCCCTCGCTCACACACAGCCGGGTGGAGCTTGGACGGCGGGCCGGAGGAAGCGACTCGCCACGCGCTCGCCCGCCGACACCGTTGCATTGCACGCTGCCGCCGCTGCCGCCGCCGCCGCCGCCGCTGCCGCTGCCGCTGCCGCCACCACCGCTGCCGCTGCTACCGCTGCCCACCCCGCCCACCCTGCCACCGCTGCTGCTGCTGCCGCCGCAGCCGCCGCCGCCACAACCGCCGTTGCTGCCGCCCGCGACGCTGCTGCCTCTGTCTCTGCTGCTGCCGCCGCCGCCGCCGCCGCCGCCCGCATCGCCTCTCCCGCCGCTTCTTCCGCTCGCGCCGCTGGCACCCCCCTCTCCAGCCTCGCCGCTGCTGCGTCGCGCCGCGCCCCGCTCGTCCCACCTGTTCACAGCTGCGGCCGTGAAGACGCTCTGCACAGCAGGAGCTCGGCCCCGCCCCTCGCCCGCCCCACCGCTGCGCTGCGGCGGCCTTTGAGCCTCCCGCGCCGCCGCCGCTGGGCGAGGGAAGCGAGCCCGGAGGCCCCGGTCGCTTGGAGGGCGCCTAATGAGTTGATTCTCAGCCGTGGGCTACTGCGCCAGATGCAAGTCAGCCTCGGCGGCTTGGGAGGGCGCCGGCAGCTCGCCGTCCTCTCTCGGCCGCTTGCCCGCCGGCTGAGCCCGCAGCTGCACTCCGGCGGGAGCGCTTGGCCCGGACCCGACGCGCGTCAGTAGGAAGGTTGAGCTTCTGCCGCGGAGCAGCGCCTGTTTCAAGCGCGCACCACTCGCGAGCCGGTGGGGTGCCTCTGTCTCTGCGCCCCTGCCTCGCAGCGGCGCCTGAAGCCCGCCCGAGCGCTGGAGGACCGCCCGCCACCGGGACGAGCGGGCCGGGCCGACCTCGTCGAGCAGGGCCGCCTCGAGGCGGCGCAGCTCCACAACCTGAGAGTCAAGTCTCGACTCTTCAACGGGTGTACGGTCCAGCAGGAGCCGCCTCGACCCGGCTCCGCCACCGCCGGCTCTGACATCGCGAGCCCCTTTTCCCGGAGGATGGCGCTCAACTCCTTGACCACCTCCTGTTCAACAGCAAGCACAGAACAGCTCACCGCGGCCGGCAAGCCGAGAGGGCGCCGCCCCTGCTCGGGCATCGCCTCCTCGGCCCTCTCTTCCTCGCCCCTCCCGCCGCCGCCCCCCGCAGAAGAAAGGCCGCCGCCCCCGTCTCCGCCTCCTCCTCCGCCGTTGCCGCCGCCCACGACGCTGCTGCCTCTGTCCCTGCTGCTGCTGCTGCCGCCGCCACCGCCGCCTCCGCCGACGCCGCCTCCGCCGCCGCCGCCGCCTCCGCCGCCTCCGCCGCCACCGCCGCCGCCGCCTCCACTGCCACCACCACCTCCGCCGCCGCCGCCGCCGCCGCTGGCCGGCAGGCCCGACGCCTTGCACCGCATCCCCTCGGGTTAGGGTCAGGGTCAGGGTCAGGGTCAGGGTTGTGGTTGTGGTTGTGGTTGTGGTTGTGGTTGTGGTCCGTCGACGCCTTGCCCCGCATCCCCTTGGGTAGCTTGTCGATGAGAGCGAACTCGACGCGAAGGCGAGACAGCTCGCCGGCCTACTCGCGGGCCCCTCTCACAGTCCCTCTCCCGCCTCTCTCGACGCGGAGGCGAGACCGCTCTCAGAGCCGGCAGCGGAGGAGACCACTCCGGAGCATACTCCGGCGCACTCACCTGCGTCACGCGGGCGACAGAGGAGGAGTCGACACACAGGGG
>NW_005198166.1:20309-30394 GCF_000372725.1 Emiliania huxleyi CCMP1516 | reverse complement strand
GGAAGCAGACTGTGCCGCTCCGGCGCGAGCGGCTGACGTCCACGACCGTCCCAAACGCCTGAAAGCCGCGTCGCGAAACGGAGGGCAGAGGAGTGAGCGCCGGTGGGAGGCGGGATCGCGCGCGGGGCGGCGCACCGAGAAGAGGCGCCGCAGCGCGTCCCTGTCCACCGAGTCAGGCAGCTTGGGGAGGAAGAGGATGGCGTCAGCGACAGGCCGCCGCGCGTCCCTGCCGAGCCTCGCCTCCCTGCCGCCTCCTCCAGGCTCGTCCCGCCGACCGTGCTGGCCAGCGGCGCCACGCCCCTCGGCATCGGGCCGCGCGCTGGCCGCGACGAGCCTCATCAAGCCGGCGCTCTCCATCCTGCTGCTACTGCTTGCCGCAGCGCCCTGCGACGGCTGCGTGCGCAATGCAGGCGCCGGGCGTGCCGACGACGGCCCCGCCAGCTGTGGTGCCTGCGCTGCCGCTGGAGGCACTGGCTGTGGGGCTGCTGCGGGCGCCGCTGGCTGCTGAGCTGCTGCGGGCTGCGACGGCTGCTGGGCTGCTGCGGGCGGCGGCGGCTGCTGGGCTGCTGCGAGCGGCGGTGGCTGCTGGGCTGCCGCTGGCACCTCATCCTCATCGCTTTCGTCACTACTGTCGATGAGGTTGATCAGCACAGGCATGGCCCAGAGGTATCCTCGGGGTTACGCACCACTCACCAATCGCAAGAGCACAGTGGGCCGAACACCAGCGCGTATCATACGGGACGTGTGGAGGAAGAAATCGCCGTGCTGCCCAGCCATGTGTCCGATGCGCTTTGTCCGTTTGTGCCCCAAAGACGGGGAGGCACGTAGTGACGCAAGGGAGTCTAGGCGACGGTGGCGTCCTCCGACGCCGCGGCGAGCCTGAGCTCGGTCGCAATCTCATCCGCCGCCGCGAGCTGCAGCGCGACTGACATGCGCTGGGCCTGCAGCGCTCCCGTTCCCCTGTGTCCCTGATCGTCCTTCCAAGATGCATCCTGGTTCCTGCTCGTGCAGGTGGGACCCTGTCCTTCTCCCACCCCTCGTTTGACGTTTGGCACTTGGCGTGTCCGTTTTATTTATTGGATCCAGATCGGCTATGACCTATGTAATTTGCTGCGCGAGCGCGGGTGGCCCCCGCCCTTGGCCGCCGGCCGGGCGAACCGCGGGCCGCTTGGCGCGGCGAGCGAGGCAGACCACGGTGAGGATGGATAGCGTTCGTGCAACCAAGAGAATCATATTCAAGTTCGCCAAAGAGGTCGAGCCCGAGCGCCCGCGGCAGCGCCCGAGGCTTCGCCCAGCACCACTCTCGCAACAGCTCTCGCGCGCCGCCGTCTGTGGCGACGCGCAGAACATCAATAACGGTTAACGCTGCTCGCAACATGCGTGCGTGTCGCGCACTCACTCATTCATTCAAAACAAACAAGGTATTGCTAAAAATCTCATTCATGACCGGTCTCAATGTCCGATCCCCCTGCGCGCGGGCCCTCTAGGCCCACGGGTAGTCTCCCCGCATCCCCAGGGCCTCCAGGGCTCGCACCTCAACCTCTCATAGACCAGCGCACAATCATAGTATTTTCTTCTTAAATAACAGGCCTGTGAAATCGCCAAGTACTTTGCGCGCGTCCTTTCGCTTGTTGCTTCGACGGGCGGCCCCCACCCTCGCTGCTTGACCGCCGGGACCGCCTCCCCCTCCGCCCGCAACCCGATGTACCTCCGGCGCCGAGTTGCGGGTGGCGCGGCCTGCTGTGTCGGGTGTGCGTTCGGTCGGTGGCCGTCGCAGCCTGCCGCTCAGGAGAAAGCCGGGAGTGCAACCGATGCCGTCCAGCCAGTCAAAGGCGGTGGGAGGGCAGAGGCTGCTGACTGCATTGTCGTCGGAGGCGGCATTGTTGGAGCCGTGGTGGCCCGGGACCTCGCCCGACGCGGCGCAGAAGTTGTGCTGCTCGAGCGCAGCAGCTGCGGAAGCGAGGCGAGCGGACTCAGCGCTGGCACGCTGTGGTCGGCCGGCATGCCGCGTCTGGTTACCGAGCGCGACGCCGCGACCTACCTGCGAGCAGGCAGCTCTGAGCTGCTGCGATCGCTGGGCGAGGCTTGCGAGTACAACCGCTGCGGCGCGCTCGAGCTGGCCGTCACGCCTGAGGACGTCTGTTGGCTGCGCCAAGACTGTGAGGCCGGCAAGCGGAAGGGGCTGGCTGTCGAGTGGGTCGAGGGCGTCGACCTCATCATGCTGGAGCCGGCGCTGGCAGGTGGCTCGGCGCTGGCTGCGATCCACACGCCGCTCTCCGGCAGCGTCCAGCCGGCGCTGGCGACGCGCGCAATCGCGGATCAAGCGGAGAGCGCCGGTGGCCGAGTCATCGAGGGCGAGGAGGCGCTGTCGATAGACCGCTCGCAGGACGGGTCTGCTTGGGTGGTTTGCACGAGTGGGGGGCAGCGCTTTGCGGCGGCGCACGTCGTCTTGGCGGCCGGAGCGTGGTCGGCGCCGCTCGCCGCCACTGCGGGCGTGCGGCTGCCGGTGGTGCCCGTCAAGGGAGTCATCTGCACCAGCCCGGCGCCCCCGAGCACGCTGCGCAAGGTGATCTACGAATGCAGCTCGAGGCGACACTTCACCGAGGTGGGAGATGGGCGCAACGACCTACTGGCCACGCCAGCAAAATGCACGCACGGCCAAGATGGGACGCACCGTCTCGTGCGCAAGCTCTACGCAAAGCAGTGCGGTCCCTCAGACGAGCACCAGCTGGTCTTCGGGGGCGATCGCATCCCGGGGGTGCGAGACGACGACTACTCGGTGCCGGAGGAGACGGAGCGGGCGGTTTGGGCGCACGCGACCGAGCTCTTTCCCGCGGCAATCTACGACTTGGTTCGAGGAACGCTCCGGGCCGCGAGCGACGAGGCCGGCGCGTGGGCAGGACTGATGCCCTTCTCCGCCGACGGCAAACCCATTGTCGGCGAGCTCGCTCCGCTCGGCCTCCCAAATCTGTGGATGGCATGCGGCTTTGGGCCATCGGGTGTGATGGAGGGACCGATGGCCGCGTCGCTGCTGGCGGCGCGCTTGGCGGCGCGCTTGGGCTTTGCGGGTGACGGTGATGGAGTTGGATTAGGCGGCGACGAGGAGCAGCGAGCGGTGATGCGAGCTATTGACCCGTGCAGGGAGGGGTGCTGCGCACGGTGTTGATGGGGGCGACGCACAGGCGAGGGTGACCAGCACAAGCCGCTCTCATTCGACTGGTGTAGTGGCTCCTGGTGTGTGGTGAGTGGTGTCAAGCTGTCACGACTCAAGTCTCCAGCGTCGGGTCATGGCACGTGTCCGCACTGAGACTGACGCACTGAGCCAGGGCTGCTCCTCTGCCACGTGCCAGTTCGGTCGTCGGTTCGTGACGACGGGCATGCACCATGTGCGGGCCCGCTAGCCGCTTTTTTGACCAGCTCAGGTGTGGACACACGTACGCAGTGCTCTAACTTTACCGGTATGAGAGTTTTTGGCTAATCAAACCCTAGGCCTGCACTAATCAAAAAGTGGAGGAGAGCGGCCCGAACTACGCCCTTCCGACGGCGAGGGAGGGCCAGAGGGAGCGGCGGGAGCGGCTGCGGGTGGACGAGACGGCGAAGCAGGCGGGGCACACCAATCACCATCGTGGAGACGGGAACGCACGTCGAGATCCTGGGCGAGCAAGGCTTGTGGTGGCCGGCCACCATCGCGGGGCGAGAGGAGGACGTGGACGGCCGGCTCGTGCACGAGGTCGAATACGACGGCTACCAGGGCGAGCAGTAAGCTATATCTATAACGAATAACGTTCGAGCACTGCAGGCACAACGAGACACGTTTCTTACACGGTAGTGAGTAGTGTGTCAAAAGAATTTTACAACGAGCTGCAAAAGAATTACGGCGCGGCATGGCCCGGCGAGAAAAGCTTGTTTCTCTCACGTCCGGTACTGTAATAAACTGACCAGAGAGCGCTAGCCTCGACGACACCTGCTCCTCCTCCCCGGCTCACATCACTTCGCTCCTTTCTTTGTATCGTCGGGCTTCTCGTCGGCGGGCTTTTCGTCCTTGTCCTTCTCCTCCTTCTTCTCCTCCTTCTCCTTCTCCTTGTCGGCGGCGGACTCCTTCTCCTTGTTGGTCAGCTTGTTGTCGATCAGGTGGTGCAGCGCCACCACCGCGCGGATCACCGCCGCGAGGTAGATGGCCAGAGACCTGGGGCGTGTCGACGCCGCGGTCGGGCTGAGAATGCAGGGCCGTGCAGCAGGGCCGTGCGGCGCACTCCGAGGTGGCTGCGACGCCGAGCAGGGAATGCCACGGCAGAGAGCAGCAGTGCGTGTGGCCACCGGTGTTCTGGGGAGACCGGAGGAGGTCGCATGGCCGCATCTACCGGTGCGGTGCGCACATGTCGTTGGTCTTGATGGCGAACGCCTGCACGAGCTCCTGCACGTTCAGGTTGGGCAGCAGGTTGAAGACGTCCTGACGAGTCCACCCCCTCATGTGAAGGAGCAGCCCAGGCTCTCAGCAGCGGGGTGGTGGACGTCCTGCAGCTGGTAGAGGATGCGGTGGGCTAGGGTCAGTGTCAGCGGTGGGTCAGTGTCAGCGCCGGGGTCCGGGCTGTCCTGCAGCTGGTAGATGATGCGGTGGTTGACGGGCAGCCGGCCAGAGAGCACGTTCTGCAGGTAGCCGTCCACCTCGCTCAGCCGCGCCTGCGAGGCGAGAAGGGGACGCCACGACACTCGAAGCCCGCCCGGAGCCTCAGCGCCAGACCAAGGGCCACCGGACTGCAAGCCGCGCTCCGCCGAGCCAGGCAGCAGCGCCGAGGGCCGAGGGCTGCCTCGCGAGCCTCTGTGCGGTCTTCTCTCGGCCGCCTCTCGGCTGCATCTCGGCTGCATCTCGGCCGCATCTCGGCTGCATCTCCGGGCTGTCTCTCACCGCGAGGCCCTTGAGCGAGCCAAGCTTCTGAGCGACCTGGCACGCAGTGGCGAGGGTCGGGGTCGGGGTCAGGGTCAGGGGTAGGGGTCAGGGCCGGGGTCAGGGGTAGAGTCGGGGTCAGGGGTAGAGTCGGGGTGAGGGGTAGAGTCGGGGTGAGGGGTAGAGTCGGGGTGAGGGTCCGGGTCTTGGGGTGACCTGGTTGGCGAGCGTCGAGATTGTGGTGTCCTTGACGTCGCGCAGCAGGTGCTCCACACCCACCTGCGAGGTGCCGTGCGACACGCGGAGTACGGCCCCAGCAGTGCGGCCCCGGCAGGCTCAGAGCAGGTCCCGAGCAGGCTCCGAGGCGGTCCTCTGCGCAAGAGCTGCCCTCTCGAGCACCCGCCCCCCCCTTCCGTTCCCTCCCGCACCCCCCCCCCCCCTCCCCCAACACACCCACCCTCTCCTTATCGCTGCGGGGGCGTGTCCTCGAACGAGGCGCGCGGGCGGGGAGGCGGCGGCGGCGGCAGGGGCAGGGGGTGGCAGCGGTGGCGGCGTCGGTGGTGCTGCGGTGAGGTGGTTGCGGTGAGGTGGTGGTGGTGTGGTGGTGGGAGGCACCTCTTCCGACTCGGTGGCCCCGATCTCGCACGGCACGTGCTGGAAGGTCCACTGCTGCTGCTTGCCTACGCGAGGGGGTGCGCCGAGGGCTGGAGGGGGTGGTTGGCACGGGGTCCTTTGGTCCTCCAGCCGCGGGTCGCGCCCTCGAGGATCTCCTCGACGCCGTGGTAGGCCTCGGTGGGGATGCCGAGCTCCTTTGGCTTGACGTCGACGATGACGAGGACCGGGTGCTGGCGGGGGAGGGGAGGGAGAAGGAGGGGGAGGGAGCAGTGAGCGGGAGGGAGCGGGGAGCAGTGGGCGCGGGTAGGGAGTGGGAGGGCGGGGGAGGAGAGGGCCGTGGTGAGCTGGGGCAGAAGCCGCGGGGGCTCGAGGAGGAGAGGGCCGAGAGTATGTGGCGCACGGAGGAGGGGAGACGCGTGTGCACGGGGGTAGCCCTGCCGAGGTGCGTGTCTTGGAGGTGTCTCTCTCTCGGAGGGGTCTCGGACCTGGCAGTACCGCCGGACGAGCTGGTCAATCTTGAGATCGCCGGGCCTGATCTTGGGCCCAGTCGAGTACCAGCCGACGAGCTTCTCGCGCGCGTTGACCTTCTTCAGCATCGCAAACATCGCCTCGTGGAAGGAGTGGTCAAGGAACCTGCGGGCGGGCGCGCGAGCGGGCCTCAGGGCTGCGGTGGTTTGACGCGGCGGCGAGGTCGACGGCGCGCGCCAGATGTTTGGGTCGCGCTCGTCCTCCTCAAAGGGCACCGCATAGCTGTTCGTGACGTCTGTCACCCCCTTGTGCGTCTCGCCGAGCAGCATGCCGACCACGCGCCGTTTTGTGTTTTTTGCGACGCGGTTGTAGTGGTCAACGGCAGCGAGCAGCACGATCGGGTGCACCACCACGGTGGTGTGCGGGCTCGGACCGCTGGTGGACTCGGGCATGAGAGCGGGGAGGGTGAGAGGCAAGCCAACCAAACGGCGCTCGACAGCGCGCGCTGCGCAATGCGCCGAGATGGGGACGGGGAATTTCTTTTCGTGTGTATAATCTTTCGCTGGCCCCAGAGAGCAAGGGAGGAATATGAAAATGTATTACTCGGCACAAACGGGGCACAAACGCCGGGCTACAAACACGGGGAGGCACGTAGTGAAGGGAATAGAGGTGTGTGTGGGGTCTTCTTGGGGTGGGTGAGTATCTGCACGATCTCCAGGCGGGGGAGGCGGTCAGCGCCGCCTCCCTGCCGGTGCGGGCCGTCAGCGTACACTGTGAAGCCATGCTGCCCTCCCGAGGTCTCTGATAAGAGAAGGTTCCCGGAAGTCTCCACTTTCTGGCGCTTGGCTCGGTCCCCCGCGAAAGACACCTGCGGGGGCGCAAGCGCGCCGCTGACGCCCGAGGGGGCAAGGCGGCTCGCGGCAGCTTCCCATGCCGCCTCCGCCTCTGCGCCCTTGGGTGCGGGCCCTCGGCGGGAAGGGGCTTCACTCGCCGCTTCCGCCTCTACCCCCTGGTGAACCCCCGGGGTGGCCCTGGTGATGGGTAAGCGTGCCTCCTCCTCCCGCGCGGCCCTTGACCCCGGGCCGCCGGGAAGCTCGAGGCCCCCACTCATGTAGCGTCTCTTCACTCGGATGCTCTGAACGGGTTTTTACTTCTCACACCATTAAAGAAAGAAATACAAAAAGTCCCCCCACTTAAATCGGCCAGCCGCCACTCCGCTTGTGGCTCGGCCGATTTTGCCCGAGTGGTCAATTCCCCCCACACACTTCCTTAGACGAGACACGATCTCTATCTCAACATATCTCCTTGTCGTGAGGGCGGGCAGCATGAGCATTGTCGACGCGGGGATATGCCCATAGCGTCTGTGCCACAGCTGGGCCGCGTATGGCAGGGTAGGCGCAGTGGATAGCTGTTGTATAGGCATTATTGGGCTCGTGATCGGGGTTGAAGCCGATCCGGATCTCATGTCGCGTCCAGGGCGGATCAGTATCCTGGAGATGTCCCTCGACGTGTCCAAGGGGACGCTAACACCATCGATGCGAAGAGTGTCGATGGGGCGGCCATTCTTGGTGCCGGTGGTGATTGTGGATCCCTGGAGTCGCCTGTCGCGAAACAGCGACAGGATGTTGGCGCCGAAGTCGGGCACGTAGTAGCCAAGTCGGCGGACTTTCACCCAGTAACCTTGATCGGTTTGGACTTCGAATTCGAAGGGGCCGTACGACTTGGCGCACTCCGAGGTCCCAACACCAGTCTTCATTCGGACTTGCGTGGGGCGGTGCAATTCGGGTTGCACCACAAATTCGTGGGAGTTGAATACGTTGTCCCCGCCACACGAGTCGATGAACAGCTCGACGGTCGATCCTTTTTGCGCGACGGGCGCGTTGCAGGGCGCGCCCAAAAGCATGGTGGTGTGCACTAGGTGTGCGCTTTCGTCATCGCCTGTCCCCATATACAGTTAGCGTGCTCGTGGGTTTGCAGGTCGATGTGCATGGACCGAGAAGCCCATGCGGTTGGCGAGCAATAGTAGCTCGCAGAGCTCTGCGTTATCCTCTATGTCGGGGAATGGGCCCGAGGGGAAGAGGTGGTACGTGTGAGAACTCGCGTCCCACGTGGCCATGTAGTTCAGCCTTGGCGCAAGCGCGCCGCTGACGCCCGAGGGGGCAAGGCGGCTCGCGGCAGCTTCCCATGCCGCCTCCGCCTCTGCGCCCTTGGGTGCGGGCCCTCGGCGGGAAGGGGCTTCACTCGCCGCTTCCGCCTCTACCCCCTGGTGAACCCCCGGGGTGGCCCTGGTGATGGGTAAGCGTGCCTCCTCCTCCCGCGCGGCCCTTGACCCCGGGCCGCCGGGAAGCTCGAGGCCCCCACTCATGTAGCGTCTCTTCACTCGGATGCTCTGAACGGGTTTTTACTTCTCACACCATTAAAGAAAGAAATACAAAAAGTCCCCCCACTTAAATCGGCCAGCCGCCACTCCGCTTGTGGCTCGGCCGATTTTGCCCGAGTGGTCAATTCCCCCCACACACTTCCTTAGACGAGACACGATCTCTATCTCAACATATCTCCTTCGACGCCGCATTTCCAAGTTTGGTGCCCGAGTGGTCAACTATGACCAAACTTGGTCGGTTATAACCGATGGCGTCCACTCGATCGAACCTCGAGACCCCAGTTCGAGATCGAGTGTCTCGAATCTGTGTCATAATGCGGTTCGTATGCGTACGTCCGTGTGTGTGTGTGTGTGTGTGTGTGTGGTGGGGGGGGAAACACGTGTGAACACAGTGTGTGTGAATTCAGGACGAGCAGAGTATGAGCGTGAGTATTCTTGTATCTCTCTCTCTCTCTCTCTCTCCCAAACCACCGACGACACTCGACACACACCAGCTCGCATCGGTTGCCTCCATGAACAGCGGAGCTATTCTCGCGTCCACACCAGACACCACACCTGGCTCCAACGTGGACACGCCCATAGGGGGACATTAACTAGCACTTATTGCAATAGAGCACTTGGAGTGCAGTCGTCAGCCGTTCGGTTGCCGAGAGAGAGATTTTTAGCAATTTGTCGGTTGCCCGGAAAGGAAAACCTTCGAATCAGCAACAGTCAGTCACCCTCTCTCACTCAAGCTCATTAGGACTCATGCTGGCTCTCGCCCCATGCGTGGTGAGGCCGCGCCAGTTCGGAGCGAGCCCCGTGCTACGCCTGAACGTCAATCAACAGGCTATCATGATCTCAGGCGCCACGCAGGTCGCACCGGAGCTAGATACCGCAGAACCGGGCGCCGTCGTGCCGACCGGCGGCGTGATAACCGAGTCCGCCGCCGTTGTCGTGCCGGCCGCCGCCGCCGTGATCGATCCATCCGCCGCCGTGATCGAGCCAACCGCCGCCGTGATCGTGCCGACCGGCGGCGTGATCGAGTTGCCGCCACGATCGAGCCCGGGTGAAGCCGCCGTGGTCGAGCATCCACCGGCCCTCCAGCAGCCGTGGTGGCGCGGCGTGAGCAAGCCGAGCATCTCAGATGCGGTGCGTCGGTACGGCGGCGCGTACCTCGCGTGCTCCGTCTCGCTGTCGCTCGTGTCCATCTCCCTCTTCTACGCGCTCGTCTCGGCGGGCATCAACGTGGCCGCCCTCTTCAGCGCGGTCGGCATCACTCTCGCCAGCAAGTACGAGCGGCTCGGCACCTTTGGCCTCGCGTACCTCCTTCACAAGGCCGCGTCGCCCGTCCGCTTCCCGCCCACCCTCGCGCTGACCGTCTTCGCGGCGCGGCACTGGGAGAGGTGGCGGCGAGCGCCGGCGTGAGGGCGAGGGGATCGGAGCACTGGCAGGGTCGGTCGCGAGCACGTTGTGGCGTGGGGTGTGCTTTTCTGGTTTGTGTGTTTGTCTGGTGGAGTCCTGGAGAGCGCGAGAATCTGTGTTGTGACGTCGACGTCTCGTGTCAGAGTCCCGAGAGAGAGAGAGCGCGAAGCGCGCGCGCGCATCCAAGTAACAAACTCTCTCTCTCTCTCTCTCTCTCTCTCTCTCTCTCTCTCTCTCTCTCTCTCTCTCTCTCTCTCTCTCTCTCTCTCTCTCTCTCTCTCTCTCTCTCTCTCTCTCTCTCTCTCTCTCTCTCTCTCTCTCTCTTTCTCTCTC
>NW_005198166.1:7906-20099 GCF_000372725.1 Emiliania huxleyi CCMP1516 | reverse complement strand
GAGATAGACGGCGGCACCAACAGGAGGCGGGGGGCCACACAGTCCACTAGCAGGGGTCGCAGCTGCCTTCTGCGCGTCCTGTGGATGTACCTTTGTCGCGCGCCGGAGATGACTCGACGCCGCTGAGATCGGAGATCAAGCTCTGACAGGTCGCACGTCGCTCCTTTGACGCCGACGTGATTTACCCGTGCAGATCACATCAGGACACGGTCTCGACGCGCTCGGTACGACGCCTGCGACCCGTCTCGGGTCAGGTGGCACGACGCTCATCGCGCCCGCCAGCGCTGCCGTGCAGGTTGCCACGACGAGGTCGAGAACGCTTCTATACGCTCGCCGAGCCTTCCTTTCCATCCCATTAGGCAGCCTGGGAACGGTGGCGATCAGAGGCAAAGCCTACGAGGGATGGTGGAACCACATGTCACGGCTACTGCCGGCTCGACCCCACGATAGCCTCCGGAGGCTGACTTTGAGGCACAACCATCGGACGATGTCGACGAGTTGGGTCGCTCTCGCGGTAGCCAGATGACCTCTCATACTAGGAGCATCGGCCATGGCCGCAGGGAGCGCGGGGGAGGGCGCTGGAAGCAACACGGAGCTCCGTTGGAGACGTTTTCAAGATTAGCGTGTCAGAGTGAAATGGCACTAGCCGAGAGCCCCTGCACAGCAAACGGGAGGGGACCAAGGAACCCCTGAGCCCTGTCGCTGTGTCACTTAGCAGCCGTTTGAGTTGTTGCCGTTTGTAAGCTTTGTATTATACAGACGCGGGACAGATGAGATGACGACACGCACGAGCAACACACAGATGATGACGACACGCTCGAGGTGGTGGATAGAGGGAGAGGCAAGGCAGCAGTGACGGGGATACCGACGCAGCGACACACAGACACGCACAGACAAGGCACTCCTCCAGCGGGGCTGACACCCGATGCTCGACAGGATTTGGCTTCGGGCGACGCGAACCTGCCCGTGACGCGCGGCGGGGCGAGCGAGGCGGAGGAGGCGCTCGACGAGCTCGAGGCGGAGATACTCAGCCAGCTCTCGCCGGCCGGGCTGGCCGGTGGCGGGGGTGGTGAGGATACGTAGCACTGGGTCACGTTTGACTTAGCCGCTCTTGGCTGTGTGTGGGGGGGGGGTGTCAAAAAACTGTTCAAGTCTTAAAGGCGCCAAGGAGTTCGTAAAATGGGGGGGGGGGGGGGGTGTCGGGGGCGCGCAGGACAGAGGCTCGACGATCATCGGCTCGCCGAGGGGGGAACGAGGAGGGGGGATGGGCGGTCGGCGATGGGGTATGAGGTATGATGCAACCGGGCGTACGGGGTAGTCGTCACTTTCTTGCCTCACAAGGGCGGGGCATTCCCGGAAAGTGAGAAACGCCGGGCAGCGTGACGCACAACTTTACCCTCCCATACGTGTTGGGCTCCTCCTTCGCTGTCCCATCTCCTCACTCATCTCAAAAACAAACAAAACCCTGTCTGCACGTCTCGCGCGCGCGTGAACAGGGCTCCAGGCCCCAAATTACGTGTGAGTGTTAGAGTTGTTTGGTATTGCTAAAAATCTCTCATCTCTTTCCCACCTAGGCGGGGCGGTGGGGGGGCGGCGGGCGCGGGGTGCTGGGTGCGGCGCGGTGCGTGCAATCGTGTGTTTGGCGTCATGTTGTGTGTGCCTTCCCTTGTTTCTATTTCATCGAGGTAGGTAGGTAGAAAGGTGAAGAACAGCCAGGCTCGGACTGGACACCAACGCGGTATGGGTGGACGCAGGACAGATGATGACGACACGCACGAGCGACACACAGACACAAACAAGCTCACAAGACACACAGCCAGCTGGCTGCCACACACCCTGAGTTGGCGTACACATAACTCAGGGCCACATTCTTCCTGTCGCCCCCCCCAGCACTCCAAGGTGCCAAGAGAAACAAACAAGGGCACAACAAACAACAGACGACAGGAAGTAACGTGCGAGGCTAGAGCAGGCTTGCTCGTCCTCTAGCAATCTCCGCCGACCGCGAGGCCGGACGAGACCGTGTGTGGGGTCATGTGAGGTGTCTCTGGTCACTCTCCTCAGGGGCTAGCCGCCAGCGGCCAGCCCTATCTCGCACTCACAGGCAATGACAATCCAATGTATGAGTGTATGCAAGCAGAGGCACGTGTGCTAATTCTAGGCCGCACGTCGTGGCACTATGACGAAGGTAGACGTGCGGCTGCAGCGCGCCCGCCGCAGGCTCGGCGGTGCGCGCGTGTTAGCGATAAAGTCACGGGTAGAGCCGTTCCCGACTTTTCGAATGCGAGGCCTCTGCGACGAGTGCCAGTCGCGCTGCGGAGCCACGCCCTTCGAGCCGCGTCCCGTCGGCACTACCCTCGAGTGCGTGTCGCCTTGGTTGGCGACACCCACTCGCCGAGGGCAGTCCGGCCGACATCATCGAAGTTTAGCTAAAAAAGAAAACACTGTGTCGGCGGCCGAGTTTGGCAACCGCTCAGATCTCTTGCATCACGATGCTGCCGCCTGCTCTGATCTTCTGCTTCGGCCTGCCCGGCAGTGGAGGCGCGGCGACGCCGCCGGGAGCGGTTTTCTCTCAGGCGACGCGCTCAACCTGGGAGAGCTTCCCTTCAGCGGGTCGGTGTACGAGCGATCTCGACGCCTTTGTGTGCCGTGGACCTGCCTCGGACTGCTCCAGACAGCGCTGCGTTGACTCTTGCGAAGGAGCTCACCCCACCACGACGAACGTCGAGTACCATTGCGATTCCGAGGGGTGCTGGTGCTTCTGCCAGTCCGGCTGCGATTGCCTGCAAAGCGTGGGCGAAAGCAGCACGTGGGCGCCGGTTGGCACGCTTGTTCTTCCGGAGGCATGCCTCCACCTTCGGGGCGACGCGGCACGACGTCGACGTCGGCTCGACAATTCCGATCCACCGCGGTCGCCCCCTCCGCCGCCATCCCCGCCGCTTTTGCCTGGCTTGAGCGTCCAGGTCGACGGCCCGTGCCCGCTCACCGACGGCGGCGCCTGCGCCACCTCGCCACACTACCTGGACGGTGAGTACGGCCCTGAGGAGCGGTGCGAGTTCACAAATGTGCCGCCGAGCCCACTGGTCTCCATCGCCTTCGACGCGGAGCCTCACGCCGACTGCGCCTACGACTACCTCGTCGTCAACGGTGTGAAGTACTGCGGCACCTCTGGCCCGTCTGGGATCGTGCCGTCGGATGGCAACATCACCTGGAGCTCGGACGGTGGAGTGTCCGCGGCCGGCTGGAAGATCTGCTGGGCCAACGCGCCTCCGCAGATGCCGCCGCCTCCTAGCCAACCGCCGCCACCGTCACCCCCGCCGCCATCGCCGCATCTGCCTGGTCTGAGCGTCCAGGTCGACGGCCCGTGCCCGCTCACCGACGGCGGCGCCTGCGCCACCTCGCCAAACTACTCGGACGGTGAGTACGGCCCTGAGGAGCGGTGCGAGTTCACCAATGTGCCGCCGAGCCCGCTGGTCTCCCTCGCCTTCGACGTGGAGGGAGACGATGACCCTGACTGGGACTACGACGGCAACGGCGACCCCACAGACGACTGCCCCTTCGACTACCTTTTCGTCAACGGCGTGAGGTACTGCGGCACCTCTGGCCCGACTGGGATCGTGCCGTCGGATGGCAACATCACCTGGGCCTCGGACTATTCGACTTCCGCGGCCGGCTGGAAGATCTGCTGGGCCAACGCGCCTCCGCAGATGCCGCAGCCGCCTAGCCAACCGCCGCCACCGTCACCCCTGCCGCCATCCCCGCCACATCTGCCTGGCCTGAGCGTCCAGGTCGACGGCCCGTGCCCGCTCACCGACGGCGGCGCGTGCGCCACCTCGCCAAACTACCCGGACGGTGAGTACGGCCCTGACGAGTGGTGCGAGTTCACCAATGTGCCGCCCAACCCGCTGGTCTCCCTCGCCTTCGACGTGGAGCCTCACGCCGACTGCGCCTACGACTACCTCACCGTCAACGGCGTGAGGTACTGCGGCACCTCTGGCCCGTCTGGGATCGTGCCGTCGGATGGCAACATCACCTGGGTCTCGGACGTTTTCTTCGCCGGGGAGGGCTGGACCGGCTGGACCGGCTGGAAGATCTGCTGGGCCAACGCGCTGCCGCAGATGCCGCCGCGTCCTAGCCAACCGCCGCCACCGTCACCCCCGCCGCCATCCCCGCCGCTTCTGCCTGGCCTGAGCGTCCAGGTTGACGGCCCGTGCCCGCTCACCGACGGCGGCGCCTGCGCTACTTCGCCACGCTACCCGGACGAGTACGGCCCTGGCGAGCGGTGCGAGTTCACCAATGTGCCGCCCAACCCGCTGGTCTCCCTCGCCTTCGACGTGGAGCCTCACGCCGATTGCTCCTACGACTACCTCGTCGTCAAGGGCGTGAGGTACTGCGGCACCTCTGGCCCGACTGGGGTCGTGCCATCGGATGGCAAGATCACCTGGGTCTCGGACGGTGGAGTGTCCGCGGCGGGCTGGAAGATCTGCTGGGCCAACGCGCCGCCGCAGATGCCGTCGCCTCTGCCACCCCAGACGCCACCGCAGCCGCCCTCGCCGCCCTCGCCGCCCTCGCCGCCGCCTCTGCCACCGTCCCCTCCATCACCGCCATCTCCGCCGCCGCTCCCGCCGCTCACTCCCGCGACCTTTCTCGTCGAGACCGTCGACCAGCTGCGCGAGCGGCTCAAAGACGCCGAGGGCGCTCCCAGCGCCAACATGTCGCTGCAGCTGCAGCGCGACGCACTCTTCCTTCTCGGCGGCAGCGAGCTGTCGTGCCGCACCCCAATCGAAGTCTCGATCCGGAGCAGCCCAGGCTCGACCGCCATCATAAACGCCGGAGGCATGTCGCGCCACTTCCTCGTCTCGGGCGGCTGCCGCCTGACGCTGGAGGGCGACATCACCCTCATCAACGGTACCGCGGACGGCGACGGCGGCTCCCTTGTGATTGAGGGCGGCGAGGCGGTCCTTCGCGGCGTCACCATCAGCAACTCCTCCGCCGGCGGGGACGGCGGCGGCATCGCCTCCAAGCAGGGCAGCCGCCTCGGCCTCGAAGCGGTGACTGTCTCGGGCTGCAAAGCGGGAAATAGCGGCGGCGGGCTATTTGCCGAGCTGTCGCAGAGCCTCGTCATCAGGGGCTCCATCTTTGAGCGCAACGAGGCTGGCAAGGGCGCTGCGATCGAGTACGCCTCCCAGGACACGGACAGTGAGACCGCCCTCATCGTCGGCACCGCCTTCGAGGGCAACGTCGGCGAGACGACCGTCAGCTCGAACGCGCCCATCAGCTGGATCTGCGAGCGCGGGCAGTACATGCCGCGCACGAGCGGCGACGGGGAGGACGCCTTCTCCGGCGACTTCACCGGCTGCTTGAAGGAGTGCGCCGCCGGCTTCTTCGGGAACGAGACCGACCTGAGCAGCCCCACCTGCAGCGGGCAGTGCCCTCAAGGCAGCTACTGCGTCGAGGGCACCGCCGACCCGACGCCGTGCCCCCGCGGCACGATGATGCCGGCGCGCGGCGCGGCGAGCGAGGATGCTTGTCTGCCGTGCGCTCCGGGCCAGTATCAGCCCCTCACAGGCCAGGCGGACTGCCTCGCCTGTCCTCCGGGGAGCTACTCGGCGGCTGTCGGGCAGTCGTCTTGCGAGCCGTGTCCGAAGGGCGGCTCCTGCAATGAAGTGGGCGCCGCCACGAGCATGGTCTGGGAGCCCTGTCCCGCAGGCAGCTTCAACCCGAACAACGGCTCCAACTCGAGCGCCGCTTGCGAGCTCTGCCCCGCCGGCACCGCGAGCGCGACGCGGGGAGCGGAGAGCGGCGACGCGTGCGCGCCCTGTGAGCCCGGCCATTTCGCCGCCACGCCTGGCCTCTCCAAGTGCGAGCGATGCTCCGCCGGATTCTACCAGAAGGCGAGCGGCGCAGCCGAGTGCCTCCGCTGTAAGCCTGGCAGCCTGTGTCCTCTTGGCGCGTCGCTCGAGCTGCCCGCAGCGTGCGAGCCGGGCACATACGCCAATGCCACCGACGATGACGGCGATCCCGACTGCTTCGACTGCCCGGCGGGATCGTCGTGCAGCGGTGGGGCTGCGCCGCCGGCGGAGTGCTCGCCGGGCGCTTTCGCCGCCACGCTTGGCCTCTCCCAGTGCGAGCGCTGTAAGCCCGGCACCACCTCTGGCGCCGGCAGCGTATCGTGCGACGAGTGTACTCCAGGCGCGTACGCCGCCAACCCTGGCCAGGGGGAATGCACCCTCTGCCCCTATCCCTTGAGTAGTGGGCGCGGCGACGTCACCTGCTCGATCTGCAAGGAGGACTTCTACTTGAAGGACTCGAGCGCCGATCCAGACGACATCTTCAAAAACCCGACCAAGTACTGCAAGGATTGCCCTTCAAACGCCGACTGCAGCGCCGGCACCGCCCTCGCGTCCCTCGGCGTGGACGTCGGCTACTGGCGCGCCTCCACCGCCACCTCGGAGCTCCACCGTTGTGACTCAGAGACGTGCTCTGGTAGCTCCGGCCAGCCCAGCCGCCGCCGCCTCACCGACGGAGATGACGACCCATTCTGCACCGCCGGCCACACCGGCCCGCTCTGCGAGGTCTGCGTCGCGGACTCGGACTACTTTAGCTCTGCCGAGGGGCGCTGCGTCGCCTGCCCCTCGACGGCCCGCTCCACCGGCGTCGTTGTCGGCTTTGTCATCGTCATCGCTGTGCTCGCCGCCGCCTACGCTGGGCTTCGTCGCCTCTCCTTCTCCCGCCGCCTCCGGAAGCAAGCCACCCGCATCGAGTCCGAGGTCGGCCTGCAGCCCAAGTTCAAGATCGTCGTCAGCTTCTACCAGGTGAGCAGCATCCTCGGCCTCGTCTACGGCGTCCGCCTCGACGAGCACTTTACGCGCTGGCTCGACGTGCTCAAGCTGTTCAGCCTGGACCTGTTCGGCGTTGCCATCCCGGGCCGCTGCATCGGAGCCATGAGCACGCGCTTGCTCGTCGCGGGCCTCTGGCCGTACGCCGCCGTCGCCTTCGTGTCGCTCGCCATCGTGGCGGTGGCGGCGGCACTCAACGTCAAGCAGAAGCAGGCCTCCATATTCGATCGCAATCTCTTTGGCCGCCTCCTTTACTGGGCGATCTTCATCTTCTACCTCGTGCTTCCCTCCGTCTCGCGCTCCATCTTCAGCGCGAGGCTGTGCGAGTCCTTTGGCTACGACGACGCGACGGGCCAGCGCATCAGCTACCTGCTCGCCGACCCGTCGCTCACGTGCGACGCCGGCCCTACGTGGGACGACGAGACGAGCGGACTCGCGCCGTACTTTTGGGCCTTCTTCGCCCTCTGGCCCGTCCTCGTGCCGCTCGGCTTCTTGGCGCTGCTGCTCCGCGTCCGCAAGCCCGTCGCTGCGCAGCGCGCAACGCCGCTCTCCAGCGCGACGAGCTTCCTCTGGAGGGACTACTCTGCCAGCTTCCTCTTCTGGGAGGTGCTCGACCTGGTCCGCAAGATCTTCCTCACCTCGATGGTGCTCTTCATCGACCAGGAGTACGGCTCCAGGAAGCTGCTGCGCACCGTGGTCGCCGCCGTCGTCTCGGCCATGTTTCTCACTCTTCTCGCCCTCGCCCGTCCCTACCGGCGCTCCGACGACCTCTGCCTCGCGTGCATCGCCAACCTGCTCCTCACATGCTGCTTCGCCTCGGGAGTGGTCATCCAGGTCCGCGCCCCCGCTGAAATTCCTCACCGTCCCTCTCTGTCTCCCGTAACCGCGCAACTCACCACACCCGCCGCCCTCGCCACCGCAGCTGTGCGACAGCACCATGTACGAGGACATGTGCTACAACCTCGTCGGCTACCAGACCTCGCGCGGCGCCAGCACCTTTGCCGTCGTCCTCACCGCGGTCATGCTCGCCGTCTCGCTAGTCGTCATCCTCGTATCGGCGGTCAGCGCCGCGAGGGCGAAGACCATGCGGCTCGTCTCGTCGATGCGCGAGCCGATGCGCGACGGCATCACCCTCGCCGACGGTCAGCAGTGGCACCTCTTCCTCAGCCACGTCTGGAGCACGGGGCAGGTTTGCCACCCCTTGCCCCACCGCTTAAGGTGCGGATAAACCTGACCTGCCTTCCTCCCGTGTAGGACGCCGTCGACGTCATCAAGAACGAGCTCCAGCAGTTCCTGCCCGGCTGCGAGATTTTTCTCGACGTCGACGACCTCAAGAACATCGGAGAGCTGGAGGCGTACATTGGTCGCTCGCAGGTGGTGCTCTGCTTCCTGTCGCGGGGCTACCTGCGCTCAACGAACTGCTTGCGAGAGATCCGCGCCGCGCTGGAGATGGGCAAGCCGCTCGTGCTCGTCCACGAGGCAGACCCGGACAAAGGCGGAGGCACGCTCGCCGAGCTGCGGTCCGAGTGCCCCGAGGAGCTGCAGGCCGCCATCTTTGACGCCGGCTGGCCGATGGTGGTGTGGCATCGGATCGCGGCCTTCCAGCACGTCTCGCTCAAGGTCATCGCCGAGGCGCTGCTGCTGAAGACGCCAAAGTACGAGGGCGAGGACGAGCTGCCCCTGTGCATCCCGGGCGAGATCCGAGCCGACGGCCTCGCCTTCCCCAAGCCGGTGATTCTCTGGGCCTCGACTTTGAATGACGGGGCGCGAGGGCTTGCCGATGCGGTCGCGGCGGCTGTGCCTGATGGCATATCGATCACCGACGCACCGCCCTCGTGCCTCTTCTCGCTGCCTCGCTCCTCGCGCCCCTCGCGCATCTCCTCGCTGCTCTCTTCGCTACCTCGACGCGCGAGAAGAGAAGGCGGCGGCGAGGCGACGCACATGCTGCTCTACCTGAAGGAGGCGACCTGGGCCGACAATGGCGCCGAGGCGCTCGCAGAGCAGGTGCGCGCCGCGCGCCGCGCCGAGCTGCCGCTCGTCATGGCGCACGAGAACGACGCCGTTCGTGGCGGCTGCATCTTTGCCCACTTTTTTGAGGTGACGCCACGCGATCTGCTCTCCGATGGGCTGTACAACGACCTCGCCGTCGGCTGCCACTCGAACCCGCACCGGCAGGTGTCGCTCGCCCTCCTCGCAAAGGCGCTCGGAGCGACCAAGCAGACGGCTCAGTCGCGCGTGCGCCGCGCCACTGTCACTCGATCGATGCAGACCCGCGGCTCCTCTTCGAACACGGAGCCGTCGAATGGCGACGACGCTGTGGAAGAGTCAGCGACGCAGGACCGCCAGATGGTCTGAGGAGAACGCCTTTTGCTGCACAGTAAACCGCACACGCACATACACACGCATGCACGCGCGCACAACACACCACCTCCGCAGAGCCCCTGCACAAACGAATTGAGCAACCTTCCCCTGTGTGGAGCTGTGGACGCTTGGGCGTGGATAGGGGTCCGATCTTGGAAAGAACTTAAGGTTACTTTGCGCGGATGAAGGGCGACGGGGTTGTCACCTCGTCGGGGTTGTGATCTCGGCATTTGTTACGCCGCGACTTGCGAAGAGCATCCCTTCGCGCTCGAAAGATTTTTTTACAACAAAGCTCGCTCGCACGACACTGGGCACGGGACTTTCGCGCACTGGCACTAACAAAGGTACGAAAGAATTAGGGTGGGCGATGGAATCCTGGGACGGGCTGTTAACTGAGGACCTGTGTACGTGCGTGGTGTGCAGTGTCGTGTCTACTAGCTCCGAGTAGAGGGGGCGTTCTGAAGTTAAGGGGAAACCCGGTACACGGAGCCAACCCTCGGAGACCCGTGTTTACTTTACGGCCCTTTCCCTGCGAACGCGCACCCCCCCTAGGGGTCAGGCAGGGCTCTCTAGCCCGTAGCCCGATGCCGATCATCCGGCCCGCTGGGTGCGCTTCTTAGCTCCCCGGCCCTGGATGTGAGGTTGATGACTGCACTCCAAGTGCTCCAAGAATTTTACAACAAAACTCCCTCGCACGACACTGGCAGATTCACTGGGCACGGGACTGGCTGGCGCGCACTCGACTGGCACTAACACAGGTACACACACCACGGGAGCCGCCTAAGCGACTCCTGCGAGGGCGGCGAGGCACTTAGCTCCGTGCACCCGCCCGCCCCCGCCACAGGCAAGCTCATTCATAATCTGCTCTGCGATGTTAAAAAACCAAGAGATATTCCACAAAAGTTCGGTTGGCTTCGGCCGTCCATCCAGTCCGCCATAACGTACACGCGTCTTCCGGTGATATGATTCGCCGCTTTCAACTCGCGAGCTGGCTGGCTCTGACGTGCGCCTCGAGAGAGCTCGATCCGGACGTCGAGCTTGACCCATGCCGGGACAGTATTTAGCCAAGGTGATCAAGGACCCACACTGGGACCTCGCCCACGGCGGTCGCGCCGACTGAGCCTGTCGAGGACTGACTTCAGGGGCAAGCACAACTCGCTGTACAACTACTTGTCCAGCCCCAGCCCCTGCCCTTCGCCCGATATCCATCGCCCATTTTTTCGCCCCTGTAGCCCCTCTCTCCTAGATCCCCGACCCCCTGATCCCCGACCCCCTGATCCCCGACCCCCTGATCTCCCCCTCAGTGCAAATGGGCATACGTCAGCTACGTCGCCTCCGAACTCAATCCGCAGAACTGGGGCTGGGGCAACGTCAGGGGCTCCTGCGGCGGCCACGACTTCAAGCTCGGGCCCAACGCGGAGAAGAACTGCAGCGGCGTGCGCACCTCGACCAAGATGTCCACCCCGACCATCGCAATCAACCCGTTTGGCACCAACACCGACTCGGCGCCGTGGAAGCTCGTTGTCCATGGCGACCACGTCCATGACCGAGTCACGGGGCCGCTGCACAGGCTCGACCTCGAGCTCTCGTACTATCCCCACACGAAGGCCCCTCTCATCGCGCATGGTCTGATTGGCCAGAGCTTTGCCGATTCTTCTCCGCGTGTCGGCCGGCTCGACGTCTATCCCGAGGCGGGCACCTTCACGACGTCTGCGCAGGCTGAGGGCGCCATCGAGGGCACGGGCGATTTGTACGAGTTGCCCTCGCCCTTTGAGACCGATGGGGCCTTCTCGCGATTTGCAGGCGCGGAGGCGGGCGGATCAGGCACGGCAGAGGCGGCGATGGCGACTTGCAACGCCAAGCTCGCCCAAGAGATTGTCGACGTAGCTGCCGCCTCCGCATCTCCGAGGCTGAAGCGCATGGCGTTGCGCGTCATCCAGCAGGGTATCGACAGCTTGAAACGGTACCGCCGCCAGAAGGCGAAGGCGGCCCGTATCGTTGCGCGCGCCACCTCGCTCGAGGTGGAGTCCAGCGAGGATTTGACTGCGGCGCACCGCCGCTTGGCGGAGGAGCCGGCGTGCCCCCCGCCGCTGTCGCCGCCGCCGCCGCCGCCCCCGCCGCCGATGCTGCCTGGCGAGAGTCTTGCTCCAGGCACCGAGTTCATCCTTCGGATCGCCGGTGCTGGCCGGCGTCGGCGGCGCGCCCTGTCTGCAGTCGGCTTGTCTACGGTACGCAGCGCCGTGATTGACGCCATGAATGGGGTGGGCGTCAGCATCACGGCAGACCAAGTCCAGGTGGAAGACCTCGGCGACGGCCGTTTCAAGGTCACCATCACACTCGACGTCGTGGCCTCGGGGGACGCCTTCCTCGAGAAGCTGAAGGAGACTCTCCCCTCGGCCAAGTTTGACGAGCAGCCCAAGACGATCACCGTCATTGTAGCGCCGCCACCATCGCCGCCCGGGCCGCCGCCGGAGACTCCGCCGCCACTGTCGTCGCTGCCCTCCCCGCCGCCCCCCACCCCCCCGCCGCCGTCTCCACTGCCAACGCCCCCGCCTCCGTCTCTGTCCCCAGCGCGCCCTCCGCCGTCTCCTCCGCCGCCGCCCTCGCCGCCGCCCTCGCCGCCCCCGTCGCCACCACCGCCGCCGCCGCCGCCGCCGCCGCCGCCGTCGCCGCCGCCGCCGTCGCCGCCGCCCTCGCCGCCCCCGTCGCCACCGCCGACGCCGCCCCCGTCCCCGTCACCGCCGCCACCTGCGCTTCCGCCACCCACACCGCCTCCTCCCTCCACCTCACCCTCGCCGCCACCACCAGCCCCGCCGCCGCCCTCGCCGCCGCCCTCGCCGCCCCCGTCGCCACCACCGACGCCGCCGCCGCCGCCGTCGCCGCCACCGCCCCCTCGCCGCCGCCCTCGCCGCCCCCGTCGCCCCCGCCGACGCCGCCCCCGTCCCCGTCACCGCCGCCACCTGCGCTTCCGCCACCCACATCGCCTCCTCCCTCCA
>NW_005198166.1:3473-7806 GCF_000372725.1 Emiliania huxleyi CCMP1516 | reverse complement strand
CTGTTGGCACCAACTGAGAACCAAAGGCGGCCGCGTTTGGTTGCCCAGGACCTCTTTCACAAGGTTTTCAAAGGCGCCTTTCCTTCCGTCGGATTCGCCCCCGTTCCATTTTATCGCCAACACTTGGGGTTCCGCCACCAATTTGCTTCTCCCTCCACGTAAAGTTGACCGTCGCCCCCGGGTCCGCTTCCCCCTTTCCCCCCCATCCTTGGTCAGGTGCAATAGCGCTTTTTCAGCGTGCCAGTCCGACTGCAACGCGGCGTACCCGGCCATCTCCGGGGATTATTCGTCAGACTGGACGGGCCAGTCGTGCGACACGATCTGCTACGACCCCGAAGCGTGTACTGGCTCGTACCCCACGCAGACGTTCGCGGACGGGTACGACCCTGAGTACTGCGCCTCGTCGGAGACCGGCTTTCAGCGACTGCAACTCCGACGAAATCCCGTGCGGCCCGTTCACCCTGGATGTCGATTACAAGCCCTATGGAGAAGGGCTCTGCCCGAATTCTATTACAGATTCAGGCTGCGCCTCGACCACCCTGCTGCGCGTGGGCTGCGACTCCGATGATTGTCAGGGCACGCCACCGCACCATTCTACGACGATGGCGCGTGCCTAGGCCCGAACAAGGGCTGCGACGAGTGCGCCAGTGACAGCGATTGCGTCCAGATGGACGGCTCGAAGGACACCTACGGGCGCCACTTCTTCTCCAGTCGGAGCTGCGACGTCGACTGTGACGAAGACTGTAACCTATTCTGCACCGGCGGTGAAATGGCCGCCGCCGCCACATAAAAAATAGTGGATTGGATTGCGACGAAAGTGACTGCAATGACCTATCCCTCTTCACACCGTCGGAAACTAATGGCCGCCGCCGCTGTGGTCCCACTAAAGACAACTCCGCATTTGGTTTTGTGGGCGCGGACTCGAGCTGCTCAAGCGGGCACTGTGAGACCTCATGGGATGAGGCTGATGCTATTGAAACACAATGGAATGAGGCAGCTGGTGATCTGAGCAATCCAACAGTAGCATTCGCGCCCTACCCCAAGGACGGGCAAATAAACATTGCGGACGAAGAGGTATTCCGCGGCTGCCACTACTCAACCGTCGGCATCTCGGTTACCGACCCAACGACGGGCTCGACTGTTACAGAGCAAAAGCCACACTGTGACTGGGAAGGGTTCACCGATGGGGAGTATGCCAACGGGTGGGGTGGATGCGATTGGGGTGGTTGTGACGAATGGCTTTAGTCAGTTTATCCGACTTGACGGCGTGCATGTCTGTTGAGCGACAGAGAGCTCTTCTTGGACAGGGGGAGCCGACAAATAATACAGTGAGGGTATTTTGCGAGGACCTGTCAGCTCCGGTGGCAACAACAGGGAGAGGCGACGCTCCTGAAGGTCATTCCCCAAGCCCCAAGCTGGAGTCGATCGTACGTTGCTTCCCTTTCGAGACCCAGTGCGGACTGCCGGAGGGGTATTGCAACCTGGTCTCGGTCGTGGGCGCGCCTGTCGACGAGGCGGCGGCGGGGGTCGCTCCTGTAGGAGCTGTAGCGATATGCGGTGCGTTGTGTGTGACTGTGACTGTGACTGTGTGTGTGTGTGTGTGTGTGTGTGTGTGTGTGTGTGTGTGTGTGTGTGTGTGTGTGTGTGTGTGTGTGTGTGTGTGTGTGTGTGTGCGTGTGCGTGTGCGCGTGTGGAGACACATAACACACTGTCAACTCTGATCGTTGTATGTGTCTTATCGTTATGTGTCGTTTTCTTTTTCGCGCTGCACCGCTTTTCTCAGATCTCAGAATTTAACAGATCAGAAGGCACACAGATATATCGAGGTTTCGTGACGGCCCGAACCCCGCGGGGGCGCGCACACACACAAGCGCAACCACAGACACACACCTCTCATCTCACACGTCGCATGACACGCACTCGCATGGTTTCCCGTCTGGGGCAAAGGGGGGAGGGCACGCAGCATCCCTCACAAGTCATCCAGTTGCGCCACGGCCGGCTGGTGCCGTGCGCTGCCTCTCTCACTGGCTGGTGGGACGACGATCGAGCACCAGAGCACAGCCCGTGCGCCGGCTCACGGACGCAAGGATTACACCACGATCCGCAATCATTACGGCTTGTATATTCCCTCGAGCGGAGACGAGTCTGCCGCCGGCGCACTCGGGTCGAGCGCCTGGGCGAGGGCGTTTCGCTGCTCGTCGGAGAGCGCCATGATGTCCTCATCGGAGAGCGCCCGGCCGACGGGCTCGCCGCGCAGCGTCTGCACGCGGAGCTGCTGCAGGTAGTCTCGCCACTGCCGCTCGAACTGGAAGAGAAAGTTGGGCGTCGCATTTTGGTGCTGCCGGAACTCCTGCTTGACCATCGAGTCGCCGAGCTTGCGGTGCGCGGGCGGGAGCGCGCGGTGCGCCTTGAGGATGTCGCGGAAGAGCTTGATCGCGGTGGAGGAGTGCGGCATCCTTCGCAATAGCTTGGCGCACGCAGCTGGCGCGCGCAGCTGGCTATGAAGTTGGCGATGTGAGCCGCGCCTCGCTGGTCTCGCGCCGTGCGCGCTCGACACCTTCTCGCAGGGGGTCTGAACCTCTGGAAAAGAAATTCGGGTGGTCGAACGAGGCTTTCCCATCTTCGCTGGTCGCCGAGGCTGGGCAGTCTCCGCCGGCCGCAGCCCGAAGACGCAGCCTTGCAGAGGACGCGTTAGCGGTCAGATGGGTCCAATTTTGAGCCTCGGAGGAGCTCCCGTTGCCTCACGGCGGCTGCTAGACCAGGGCCGGACGCCTCTCAGGCGCCGGCGACTCAACTTTGATCCGGCGGCCTATTTATTGAGGGTGGCTTCACGACTCCGGCCCTCGCACGCGCCCACACGACCCCCTGGACCGGCCTGTCCGACCCACCCCGCTCGACGCGCCCCACGCGCCCGACGCAGGAGCCGCGCGGAAGTCGGCGCTCGACGTCGCCGCTCGACCTCCGCCGCGAGAGGCGTCTCGCGGGGCCTGTTCGAGCGTAGTCAGGAGCGCCGCCGCCCCCCCTGGCCATGGGGCACGTGCGGGCCCTGGCCCGTGCCGACCGCGTGCCGATGCGGACCGATGGACGCCGTCGGTTCTCACACTCGCCCGCGCCTTCGGCCCACCCGCCACGCCCTCCCGCCCCCCGCGCCGACGCCCCGCCAGAATTAATTGGCCGTCGACCTCTGTCCCCTCGTCTGCAGGGGCCGCTCGGCTGACTTGAGCTCTCCGCGGCGCGATTTCTGCAGTTGAGTTCGCCTCCCGCCCGCCTCCCGCCCGCCTCTCCTGTGCCTCTGCTCTCCCGCCCCGCCCAAGCGGCACCGCGCACGCGAGACGCCCTCTCGAGGCGGAGCCCGTTCAATGTCGCGCTAACGCGCGATCGCGTCTCGCCCACGGCGCACACTCACACCAACGCACACCATGTCCCGCTCAGGCTCCTACCGGATAATCATACCCTCCACGACACTGGCGTACACGGCGACGGTCCCGTGCACCGGCGCCGTGCCGAGCCGTCCTCCTGCTCGGCAACCAGCTCCGCCGTGTCTCGATGCCGGCAGCATCCGGTGCGTCGCCGCCGGCGACACCGCCCGCTGCGGCGAGTGGCATGTGCGGTGGCGCGCCCTGCTGCGTGGCCGCCGCCGGCTCGGACGTGGCCGCGGCTGGAGCCGGGCCTGGGTCGGTCGCGGCCAGAGCCAAAAAATGGAGCGCAGCTAGGGCTGCGCAGCGAACAGGAGCGAGTTCGCGCTGCGGTGCTCAGTACGGCGAGTTCGCGCTGCGGCCTGCTCGGGCTGGCACTTGATGAGATTTTATCTCTCGCGTCTCGGCTGCGTTGGCTCGCGCCAAAGTCTTTTTTATCGGTGCGTTTTAGCTGTTTTAGCAGCAAACGTCCGAATTCTGCAGCGATGACCGATGTGGGAGCGGCGCGAGTGCGGCGAGAGGCTTTCGCTTTGGCGTCTCTCGCAAATTTTTTTTTGGGGGTGCGAGAGACGGTCTCAGAGAGAGACGGTCTCAGAGAGTTCTCAGAATGCAGAATCTAATGTTTTTTTCACACACGACACAGACACAGACACTGCGCTCCCCTCAGCTCCCGCGCTGGCAGGGAGACGCGAGCCCTGACGGTGGTGGGGGCCCGCCACGCAGCTATAGCGCCGCCCTGCGCTGACATGGTTCGTGCTGAGCCGCCGCCGCCGCTCGCTCTCGAAGAGCGTCGCGCTGCTGCCCGTTCCCGGAGCGCAGAGCGCGAGTTTGGTGGTCAGGGCCTCGCCTGAGGGGGGGGGGGGGGGAAAGTGAGGACGTCACCGAGCGGGTCCTGGGGCTGCCGGGAAGGTGGTGGG
>NW_005198166.1:0-1885 GCF_000372725.1 Emiliania huxleyi CCMP1516 | reverse complement strand
GGAGCTGCGCGCCAGGCGGTGCAGAACAGCCCGATCGAGCTGCAGCAACTTGGCCTGCCGGACGTTCACCAGCAGGGGATTCTTGGCGAACTCCTCGGGGATGTCCACCGCCGCCGCATCCTCGGTGTCGTCGCCGGCTGCGTCCGAAGCCGTCGCCTCCTCCTCGTCCTCCTCGTCCTCCTCCTCACGCGAGGGGTCGGGCGTGGGGTGCCTCTTGAAGCTCATCAGCAGGTCGAGGCACCGATTCATGCGCGCCTTCTTCTTGACCTCGATGCCGCGCTCCAGGCAGAGCTGCTTGAGGCGCGGCACGCCGAGCTTCTCGAGGCTGCGCCGTGCGTATCCGTGCAGGTTCCAAGGGATCTTGCCGTCGCCGTCGCCAGCCGCGCCACCGTCAAAGGCGCCCTCGCCCTCGAGCTTTTGCAGGATCGCCTCTGCCAGGGCAGTCTTATCCGCGCCCTGTTCGACCTCAACACCTGCCTCGCGGGCGAGCGCCTCAAACGCCGCAGCCGGCGCAGCAAGAACCTCCTCGCCAGGGCCCGCTGCTGGCTCTTGCTCCGCCGAGCCGCCGCCACTCGCCGCGCGCTTCTTGCGGAGATTGAGCGGCAGGTCCTCCTCCTCATCGGTAGAGTCTGAGTCGCCGTCAACGCTGCCGTTGGCCGCTGACGCCGCCATTACTGCACGGCGGCTTGCAGCCTGCAGTCGCCCCCGCAGCCGCTTCACCTCCTCCTTCCACTCCTTCAGCTTTGCGACCAGCGTGTCGCGCTGCGGCTGCTGCGCCATGCCATCAAACAAGGCATTGACCTTGCGCTGGAACTTGTCGTCCTCCACGCCTTGCGCCTGAGCAGACTCCTTGGCGCGCTGGTAGAGAGGCCGCAGGTCCTTCGCGTCCCAGTCCTGCCACTTCCTCTTATCGTTCAGCTCGATGAGCAATGCTTGCACCGTCTCCGGCAGCTCGCTCGATCCCATCGTTCAAAGGCGCGCAACCAAGGCACTTGCGGACGCACGAGGAGACTTGCGCCTTGCGCGCCACGTGCACGCGGTGCAGAGCCGCGTGGCGGGTACCATTGGCACGTGGCATCGCGAATCCTTGAGATTGGGTGATCAACCTCGGCGCTAGAGGTGCGCGCACACCCTGTGTCTCGTGCTTCGTGACACTCATCATCTTGATGAGACTCGACCCTCATGGAGACAGCACGAATAGAGACCCCCCACTGGTCGCAGCCACAACTATAAGAGTCTAAGTTATAGCGTAGCCGCTTGCGCACCTACCTATCCTCCTCGCGCACTAGCCTCTCCCGCAGCGCGCCCGTGCCCCGCGTCAGCCGCATCGCCAGGTTCGATCCGAGCCCCTCCACCTTGTCGAAGACGCCGTCGAGGCGGCCGTCCACCTTGCTAAACACCTTGCCCGCCGCGTCGCGCAGCTTCTCGCCGCTCGGCGCGCCGCGCGTGCCGCCAGAGCCAAGGTCGCCGCTGCCAGCCCCGTCGCGCCGCTGCGGCGCCGGCTCGGGAGACCCAAAGTCGTTGGCTGGAGTCACGTCGGCGAGCGAGCCGCCCAGCCGGCGCACCTCGCCCTCCAGCTCCGCCGCCCGGCGCTGCTCGGACCGCGCGCGCACGCGCATCGCCTGTAGCTGCTCCTTCCACATCTCCGCCTACGACGCGAGAGGAGGACTCACACACTCGATTCATTGCTACGCCGCGTCTTCCACATCTCTGCCTGCGACTCGGCCGACCGCTGCGCCTCGGCGAGCGCCTCGCCCAGCCGCTCCGCCTTGCGCTTCCACCTAGTCATGCATCACGAGAGGCTGGCCGAGACTCCCCGAGATTGGCGATGCCCCGCCCTTGGTCACCACGCACCCGTCAGCTCGCGATACTCTAGGAAGCGTCT
>NW_005198167.1:706714-716508 GCF_000372725.1 Emiliania huxleyi CCMP1516 | reverse complement strand
CAAGCGGTGTGGCGGTCGCGGCGGGCGGTGGCACCCTATGTCGCACTGCCCATCGGCGAGCCACGAGCCGGGACAGCCCCACGCGCAGCGCTCGCGCGCCACTGGCTGGCCGTCTCTGAGGCAGTCGCCACCGTCCCAGCGGCAAGTCCCCGTGTTGCACTCGTCGTCGCAAGCGCCGTCGCCGAGCCACGCCGCGGCGCAAGCGGGCGCGCAATCGCCGGTGCAGTCGTCGCCGTCGAAGCCACAGCGTGCCGTGTTGCACTCCTCGTCGCACTCCTTGTCGCCGCGCCACGACTCAACGCAGCCGGGCGCGCACTGGGCGGCGGCGGCGTTGGTGCGCGAGCGCGCGTCGCAATCGCCGCCGTCGTGGCCGCAAGCCTCGGAGTCGCAGCCGGGATCACACTCGCCTAAGGGAGATCTCTTTCCTGGTGCAGACCGACGAGCGGCAGTGGATCAAGGAGCAGGGCAAGCAGGCAATCGCCGTCGCCGAGCCAGTTGCGGGGGCAGTTTGGCGCGCAGAGCGCGCCGACGTTGACAGGGCAGGCGGCGGCGGTGGAGATGGACACCACCCACTCGCAGTGGTGCCTCGTCTGCACGCGTGCCGGGATCTGCGAGCCGAGACCGTGCTCCGCAAGGTTGCACTCCAGCATGAGCAGCAGCGAGTAACGCTGGCCGGGCCTGCACTCATCCCCCTTGCCAAAGATGAGCTGAAGCCCTCTCTCTGGCCGGTCGGCGTCGAGCAGCACCACCTCGGGCTTGGCGGGCGGCCGACCCAGTACCGCGCAGGCCGTGCGCGCCGGCTCGGCGGGTCTCGCGCCGGCGCCGCCGCCCAGGAAGGCTGCCAGAATCGGATCGCCAAACGGGCCGGGAGAGCGCGGCGGAGTGCGCTCGACGAGAATGCCGGGGGCGTGCTCGCCATGGCAGGTGGAGAACTCGCGGCCGCCAGGCGCGTCGGGGCCGCACACGGAGAGCACGAGCGACTGCTGCGGGCCGCTGACAAAGCCGGGAAAGTCGGCCAAGAGATTGCCAAGTCCCGAGTCGAACTTGATTTCGTGCTCCGTCGCGAGCGGGGAGAGGTCGAAGGTGGCACTGTGCGCCTCCGATTTGAAGATGCACCGCGTCGATGGGGCGAGAGCGGAGGCGGCGACACAACTTAGCGTGAGCATAGCGCCTGTTTGTAGCCCGCCGCGGCGCCTAACATCCTTTCTCGAGGTTCTCGAGGTGGATATCCTTTGGCCGCGTTGGGTAGCGAGGATTGGTGTAACCCGAGCCACGGAGGCGTGTTTTCTGACGGCCGACCGTCAGTGCACGGATGGCCCCTTCTCCGACTGCCCCGGCTAGTTCCCGAGGTCGTCGGGTGTGACCCCTTCGTCCCCCGAGACCTAGCGCGGGTGGGTTGGAGGGGGCTCGCCCCGTTCCTCCCCATCGGGCCGCATGAGCGGCCACGCCTCGCAGATTCGTTTTCGCGCCTGGGTCAGGCGCGCGGGGCATCCCCCGGGTCGCTCGACCAGCGATCCGAAGAGTGGCCGCTATGCGAGGGAAAGAGTGGGGCCCTCGGGGTGCGCCTCGTCCGGCCCCCTCCGAATTTTCCTTTGGCGCGAGCGTCTTTCTTTCTTTCGGCCGGTGTTAGCACAGGTATATCGTTGGCAAATCAAGACACAGAGCTCACACAGAATCACAGCGGGAGGAAAGCGGCGAGTCGCAATTCCTGCGGTCCTTGTGGCGGGCCACCCTGTCCAGAGAGGCATGGATGCCTATCTGGGGTCTTTCGACCGAGTCTATGAGTCCTGGCCGCTCCCGGTTGTGGCAGAGGTTATGGAACCAAGCGACGGAGATGGTGCGGGGGTATGGGTGTTCCAGGCTGGGGGTCACTTTCCACAACTTAGCGTGAGCATAGCGCCTGTTTGTAGCCCGCCGCGGCGCCGGTAATATTTTCCTTTGTTGTACGTCTTTCTTTCTTTCTTTCGGCCGGTGTTGGTGCGCGCGGTGGTGGCGGGTGAGCGGGATGTCTGGGGCCCGAGAGAGATGCGTCATGCGTGTGTCTGCCTTGCGTTTGTTTCATATCGAAGGCATAAACAAAAAAATGGAGCTCGGCTAGGGTTGCGCAGCGACAGGAGCGAGTTCGTGCTGCGCTAGGCTCAGACGGCGAGTTCGCGCTGCGCTAGGCTCAGTACGGCGAGTTCGCGCTGTGCGGCCTGGCTGCACCGCTCTAGCAAGAGACTCTAGGCTCTCCTCTTGCGAAGATTTTATCTCTCGGCTGCGTTGGCTCGCCAAAGTCTTGTTGTTCTCGATGGCTGCTCGATGGCGCTGGGTGATGCTCCGATAAACCCTCCGGATCTTCGACAAAAGTTGGACATTTCTTTTTTCAAAGTGCAAGGTGTGAATAAGAGGTTTATGATAGGGCTAATACGACGAACTATGCGGCAATCGACTGGGGGGCAGCCCCCCAGCACATCCCGCACAGAGACCTCGTAGTAACCCTACTAGTACCGCCGATGCGATAGCTCAGTCAGTGATTGACAGTCAGTCAGCAGCAGACTTTGACGATTGGTGGCCTCGCGCCCTCAGTCGCCCTCCTCTACTGACGGCCCTGCCCCAGCCCAGATGCCTCATCCAGGGTGGTGCAACCACTCGCGCAGGGAGAGAGAGACAGTCGGCGATCTGCGCCGCGCAGATGAGCTCCGCCTCGTCTGCGTCGAGGACGTCCACCGCAGGGCTATCATAGCGCCATATGACGCACTGCCTGTTGTTCATTACTTCGCAGGTGCCAACGTCGAGGACAATCTCACTGGTGGCGGCTGCACTCCCGGCCGGCGGTAGGAGAGATGAAGGCTAATGTACTTGGCAGTGTACGGGGCCTACCGGCGTGAACAGTGCCCCGGGACGAAAGAGGAGGCGACATCTCTCTCGTCCACGAGCGCCTCGATGTGCGCATCGACGGTGTAACCAGCTTTGAGAGACGGGAATGAACGGCGGTAAGTCGCTGACAGGTGCGCCTTCGTTCCTACCACCACTCCCACCAGTGGAGCAGCTCGTTCGAGCTGTTGAGTGTTGTTGTACTCTGCTGTGGCGCCAGCTCGGTGTACAATACGGACGAAGACGGCCACAGCAACGGTGTAACCAGCGCGAGCATACAGGCAGCGCGAACCGCTGTGCTCGGCGCGCCGGCCGCCGAAATCCTCGCTCGAGTTCTTTGGCATAGGGGAACCCCAAACCCTAAATTTTCTTCGCCTGCGGCAGGCCATCACTTTGATTCGCTGCTTTCGTATTAAATAGCTCTTTCGCACGCCTTTATCAGCAGGTCCGGGGTGAGGGCCGGCCTTCATATCTGCTGTATTTTGATAACTGCGCCTGGCGTACTCTGCTCCGCCACCTGAGCCAGTTGCCGGCCCGGTGGACAGCTCGAGGGGTAGTGCGGTGACGGACTCGACCATCACGCCCATGTTCGAGGGCTCGTCCACGGCGTCGGCCACAGGCGTGCCGATCGAGGCAGGCGAGCCCATGTAGACCGGGATGAGGCACGCGAGCAGGACGAGTAGGATGGAAGCGCCGATGTACGGGCGAGGCAGCGCGGTGACGGACGAGGTGAACTTGACCCACAGCCCGCCGCGCGCCCGTGCCTCCGCCGCATTGCGCGCCGCCGTCTTGGCCTTGAGGATGGCGGGCGTGTCGGTGGGGTTGGAGTCGGGGAAGGTGTCCTCGACCTGGTCGGTGCCGACGCCAGCGACAAAGCCGCCGACGATGCCGTCCGGGTCGAACGTGCGGGTGACAGAGTCGGCCAGCGCCGCCCGCACCTCCTCGTGGTCGGCCGCGGTGGAGTCCGACTTCTTGGCGAAGGGGTCGTGCGGAAGGGTGTGAAGGTCTTCAGTGACCACTCACAAGCTGTTCCAAGGCCCGACAGAAATGTACTGTCAAAACTTTGTTCAAACAATGTGAAGGTCTTCAGTGACCACTCACAAGCTGTTCCAAGGCCCGACAGAAATGTACTGTCAAAACTTTGTTCAAACAAAAGTCCTGGCCCGCGGCCCCCACACCCACAATGACTATCAATCCAGGCTGCGGGTGAAGGGCAAAACCGCGCCGCTGCAGAACGGTTTTTGCAAAACCGCGCCGCAGCGGTACGAAACTGCGCAGATGCAGTCCAGGGGTGGTAAGGACACTATGTGTGTGTGTGTGGCCGTAGACTAGACGGCTGCGCGGTCGTCGGTCTTCAACAGCCCCCCATCCTCGCATCGGGTAGCGAGGCTGAGGATCTGAAGAAGCTAGACGACTCCTACATCTCCTACTATCGCGCGCACAATTGCGCAGCCTCCTCAAGGGTGGAGGACAAACATACAGGTGACTCGGGGAGCTCCAGGAGCGCCCATACTGCCGGTTGTCGACTACATTTGATGAAGGGGAAGTCGGCGTTTCCCCTCTGTGCCGTCCTAGGCGGTGTCGTTCATGATCTCCTTGCGGAACGACTCGAACTCCTTGCGCGGGAGCGGCTTGGTGAAGAAGTCGGCGAAGTTCTTGAGGCTCTCGACGTACTCGACCTTGACCTCCCCGGACTCGACGAGCTCGCGAATCTTGAGCTCCTTGCGCAGGATGTGCTTCGTCTTGTCGTGCATGACCGGGTCCTCGGCGACGCGTAGCGCGGCCGTGTTGTCGATCTTGATGACGGTCGGGCCCTTGGGCTTGTAGCCGAGCGACGCGAGGAGCGAGCGCAGGTGGACCGCCTCGCAAGCCGCCAGCGTGCCGGCAGAGATCTCGGCCTCGAACGTCGAGAGGGAGATGTGACCCTGCTTCTTGGAGAAGTACGAGATGATCGCGGTGCCGATCTTGAAGGCGCAGCCGGAGGTGCTCTGGCGGGTGCACCAGTTCGCGTCGGAGCAGCCGAAGAGCTTGGGGTCGGCAACGCGCTCGTAGTGGAGGCCGAGGTCCTGCGTGCCGATGAGGTAGATGAGGCAGCGCTCGGCGGCGGCCTCGATGTTCGCGTCGGGCCAAGCCATGCAGCGCGCCAGCTGCGAGACGGTGTACTGGATGTCGGGGCGCGCGTTGGTGGCGAACATGAGGCTGCCGATGAGGCACTGGCAGCGCTGGAGGAGCTGCGGGTCGGGCGCGGTCTTCTTCTCGGCTGCGCTGATGACGATGGACGGGAGGTCCTTGTCCGCGGGCACCTTGTAGCCCGCGTGCGTGACGCCTGAGGGGAAGAAGCGCGCGCAGCATGTCGATGTACTTGCTGGCAGACAGCTTGAAACCGGTCTGCGTCTTGGTGATGGTGAGCCCGAGGAACTCGTGCACCTTTCCCTCGTGGACCTTGAGCGGCTTGCCGACGTGCTTGTTGAAGTGCTCGATGTACTCGTGCGCGAGCGCTTTGCCAGCGGTGGTCCCGGAGTGGAAGATGCCGAAGTCGTCCACGTAGATGACGACGATGAGTTTCGTGCTGTTGCGGGTGAGGATGAAGCAGCTCGGGTCCGCCTCGGACTGAACGAGCCCAGGAAACGCCTTGTTGATGGACTTGACGTGGTTCCACCAAGCGTTACCTGCGGATGGTGCGCCGTAGAGGTTGCCGACCTCGCACACCATGTCCTTCTCCTCGCCGGTGATGGGATCGATGTAGCAGTACTCGGCTTTGCCCTTGAGCCCCTTCGGCATCTCGCAGTACCAGGTCTCGCCCTCCCCGCGCTCCGCCCAGGTGTACGCCATGGGCTGCGACCCTCCTGCGCGGCCACGTTGAGCACGGTGCGGGTCGTGCCGTAGCGGACCACGCTCGCGAAGGTCTTGGTGAAGTCGACGCCGGGCCGCATCAGGTTGCCCATGACACAGCCGCGCCACTTGCACCGGCCGTCGGACTTCCGGGAGGCGATCTCCTTCAGCGGGAGGACGCGCACCTTGGCGGGGCGGCGCATGGGCTTGAGCGTGCCGTTCTGGATGAGGCCGAGGAACTCGGTGTCATACGCCTTGTACCACGCGTCGCGCAGCTTGGGGTCGCGGATGTTGGCGATGTCCTTGTAGTGCTTGGGCACGATGTTGTCCGGCATGGGCATGATCTGGCCGTCCACGCTCGACATGTACGCGACGCACTGATCCGTGGTGTTGCGGTAGACCGACGACGATGGGGATGCGGCCGCCGCAGCCGCCCAGATACCGAAGGGCGTGGCATTGGCGGCGAGGCGGGCGTTGAGCATGTTGTTGTACTCGCCCGTCGAGACGCCGCCGCGGCTGCGGGTGGTGCGCGGCGCAGGCGCACCCGCTGCGGGCGGGTTGACGTTGCCGTCATTGGCCGGGTCTGGCATGATCACCACCTCCTCGTCGAGGGTCAGCCCCCCGGCGTGGTTGTCGGTGGTGGGGAGGAAGACGGAGTCGCCGCGGGTCACGTTGTTGTCGAGCGTAGCCTTGTCCGACTCGTCGGGCGTCTCGTCCGCGGTCACAGGCTCCGGCCACGCGCCCTCGATGTCCGTCGGGGTGAGGTCGGAGGTAGGAGCACGGTACTCGATGCCGTTCCAGAGCTCGTTGACGCAGAAGGTCGCCTGCGTGGTGGTGCCGATGTGCCCCTTGCGCGGACCCTCGGTGATGACGTACTTCCAGCCGGGCGAAGTGCGCGAGATGCCGAGGAAGGCCGCCATCTCGCCCGTGGGTGAGACACCGTTCGCCACAAGGTGGGGGGGCGACTTGACGATCATCTTGCACGTGTTCGACGTCGTCGAACAACGTTCGACCATGGCACTGTTCACACCGCGCGCGGACGGCAGTTCTGCGAGTCCCGCTCCGCAGGACTTTTGTAAAGCATGCTTGTGGCAAGTTACAGGCGCTAGTATCGACCTCAGAGACCCAAACCCGAATAAATAATTAAGGCTCAAAGTATGGTTGAACAACCGTTGAACAAACAGGTTGAACAACGAAAAGAGACTAGTGCGACCGCTAGACGGCGGTCTCCGCCGGCCCCAAGGCGGCCCAGCCCCAGTACCACACCGGCCACGTAGACCGTAGCGCTGGAGTTGGTCAGTGAGGCACTAGACGGGCTACGGAACCATGCGCGCGCCGGCCGGACAGGCTGCGCGCAGGGGCCGCGCCGCCTCGATTTCGCACCTCCGCTCCGCGGCCGGCTGAGGGGCTAGCTCGCCCGGCGACAAGCCCAGCCATCGCCCAGCGCCCCGTATCGACGGGGGGCACGCAAAAACCGCACCTACGACTAGGGTGAGCCCGTGAGGGCGTCGGTGTGGGCCGCGGGCGGGCTGCCAGGAGGGCGCGGGTGGGAGCATGGGAGATGCACCACCGCTCGACGAAGACGCGCCCGACGAAGCCCTGCTAGCGGAGGATGGTCGATCCTCACCTACTAGCGTCGGGCGTGTGCGAAAAAGAGCGCAAATCGGAGCTCAACTCGCGCGCGGCTGGGAAAGGGGTGCCACACCCCTCCGAAGGCGCCTCGCGAGGAGCTCTGCTGCCTCCAAACGCGCTCGGGCAGCACGTCGGCGCGCCTGCGGGGTGGGTAGAGGTGAAACTATGCTTGCTGACACGCGCATCCCGCACCACCCCCACGTCCGCGCGCACCATGCCGCCATCCCACCTCACAGCCAAGCGCCATCGCCGTCGGACGCGGCGACGCCGAGCGGTGGCCTCGCAGACGACGAGCGCGATGAGGCCGCCGCGCCGCCGGGGTGGCCGGCGCGTGCCAGCCGCTGGCCCGTCCAGCGTGGCGGGACCGGCTCGCCCATCCTGGCCCGCGCGCTTGCCGACGCGAGAAGATCGCGCGAGAGAGCAAAATGTGGCAAAAATGGCGCTGTGAGCCACCCTTCACGGCGACTTCACGTCGGAACGGGTCGGATCGACGACTCGCCGCCTGCACCAGCGTGTGCGCCTTGCAATCTATACAGAATCGATACTTGGTACGTCCTCTCAACGAGTAAAGTATTTGGATAATTTCACGCCCCGGCGAACTGCTAAAAAGCGGGAGCAGCCAGCTTCCACTTTTTAGAAACCTCGAGACATGTAGTGAATGAAAGAAGGAAAGAAAAAGGACGTGAGTTAAATTGCGGGGAAGACATACAAGTTAAAACGGAGGGAAGCGTGCAGAGCTGCATAGAGTACGAGTTAGAAACGGAAAGCAAAAGGTCTTGATTGAGCAATCTGAAGCCATCGCTCAGCCTCAGGAGGCAGGTTGATGTTATTGAATTTTACTTGAAAGAGAAAATTTTTGGCGATCGATGCCGAACCTCGCGCGCGCGCGGCAGCGCGCGAAGCGAAAATTCCATCCTCCTCATCGCAAACCCTGTCAGCAGTCCTCCTCCGGGAATGTACGTAAGAGCCACATACATTGAGAGAGGCCCCTATTCGGCGTCGGCCCTTGGTCTTCAAGCGTGCCACTTGTAGCATTGCGCGATGGTGCAACCTTGCTGAGAAAGAAGGCGCCTCCACAAAATTTGGTAAAGCCATCGAGCACGAAAGCCGCAAGCGTGTTGGAATCGGACGCCACCATGGAATCGTAGAAGGTCGCCGACGCGATGTGGTTCGAAATCGGTTCATCCGCGTCGTCGATACCGACGCGCGGCGCGGCGAGCTCGGCGGCCGACTCCTCCGCAGTGGCTGCGTAATAGCCGAGGAGAAGTGACAGTTGTTCCTGTTGTTGCTGTCGGTGCTGCTCCAGCAGGTCATCGAGGGTGAGCGCCTCCTCAGAGTCGCGACCAGTCTCTGCAGCTTCTGAGAACCACGCAGCTTCGCGCGTCAGCAGCGGCTGTAGCCACTCTGCGTTTGGCAAACGAGCGGCCCAGCGCTGCGCAAATGCGGGGTTGTGTTGCACCCAAAAAGGAAAAGCGGACGACGGAAGTGCGTACGCCGTCAGCAGCTGCTCAGGTGGCTCGAGGGGGTTCACACCGGGGTTGGACTCTCCCTTGGCGGAGGCGGCGTCCCCGGGGGAGAGGCTCGAGGGCATCCCTTACTCCCTCACCGCTATTCGCGGTTGAGCTCCTTAGCCTTCACGTGGGGTGGAAACGTCGCCGGGAGATGTTTGCATGGTGTCCACGCAGCCGTGTACGAACTATGCGGATTTCAACCGACTATGCGGTTTTTATTAGCTAGTCTGTTACCGGAGGTACTGTCTGAGGTGGGGCCCGGCGCGTGAGGCTCGTCGGCGTCCGCCATCACCGCCTGCGGCCACTGCAGAGTCGGCCAAACCAGGCTTGATTTTGGCCATTTTGGCACGGACCCTTGCGGACTCTTCACAGCTGGGTCCCGGTGCACCCGGAGTGGATCACTTCATTACTGGACCGTACTGGAGGTCCCCGTTTTCGGCCGCCGCGGCCGGAGAGCACCCCCGTCGCCCCCGGGGGCCCGTCGACACCCCAGGGTGACGGACCGCGAAGTGGCGGTCGGGGGGGTGGACATGCTCCCATGTTGCCGACGCGGCGCCGGAGTGGCCGGCGCTGCTAGCCGCGACCACGACGGCTACTCCGATGCGCCGGGCCGACCCGTCCTACCGACGGTGGCACTCTTCCACGTCTTTCTCACGCGGAGAAAAATTCTGAAACGGCGTGCAGCAGAGTCGCCGACGAGTCGGTGCGCGTCCGTGCCTCCTCATGTCGCGCTTCGTTCTCACCCATCCATAAACTCACTTTGGCCTCACTAGATATAAAGCGAAGGCTGAATCCTTAATCCTCATATTTTAGATTAGGACGCTGTGGGCCCTCTAATAGAGCCTCTAAATAGCAGATCCGATCCGAGTACCGAGACGCGGGCTCTCTCATAGCAGCCCATAACATGTTATGGGTGTTATGGGTGTTATGGGGCCGGCCCCATACGGCTCTAAGCATAACAGC
>NW_005198167.1:703830-706614 GCF_000372725.1 Emiliania huxleyi CCMP1516 | reverse complement strand
GCCTGTGGAAGCAGTAACGTGTCCTCCGACTCGATGAGCGACTTGATCGCCGCGATGCCCTTCTTGATGTCGTCGTAGTGGTCGGCGTCCTCGTCCGCCAACATCTCGGCCAGCGTGTCGTCGTCCTTGACGGCGTTCTGCAGCGCACCGTAGAGTTGGCGCGACAGAGTCACCGCCAGGTCCCCGAAGTACTTGTCGATGATGGCCGGGATGAGGCCGTCCGCAGTGCCGATGTTCTTGTAGCGCACGTGCAGCGCGACCGCCTCGGCCTCGCGCTCCGCGCCCGGCCGGATGGTGCCCACCTCGATGATGTCGAGGAGGTACTTGTGTTGCTTTGCCGCGGTCCGCAGGTTGCGGAACCACTCGTTGAACTCCCGCTCGGAGCTCTGTTTGTAGGCCGGAATCACCAGCTTGTCCGTCGACGACATGTTGTCGTAATGTCCCGGGGATCGTTGCCCCGCCGCCACCAACTGTGAAGGTCTTCAGTGACCACTCACAAGCTGTTCCAAGGCCCGACAGAAATGTACTGTCAAAACTTTGTTCAAACAAAAGTCCTGGCCCGCGGCCCCCACACCCACAATGACTATCAATCCAGGCTGCGGGTGAAGGGCAAAACCGCGCCGCTGCAGAACGGTTTTTGCAAAACCGCGCCGCAGCGGTACGAAACTGCGCAGATGCAGTCCAGGGGTGGTAAGGACACTATGTGTGTGTGTGTGGCCGTAGACTAGACGGCTGCGCGGTCGTCGGTCTTCAACAGCCCCCCATCCTCGCATCGGGTAGCGAGGCTGAGGATCTGAAGAAGCTAGACGACTCCTACATCTCCTACTATCGCGCGCACAATTGCGCAGCCTCCTCAAGGGTGGAGGACAAACATACAGGTGACTCGGGGAGCTCCAGGAGCGCCCATACTGCCGGTTGTCGACTACATTTGATGAAGGGGAAGTCGGCGTTTCCCCTCTGTGCCGTCCTAGGCGGTGTCGTTCATGATCTCCTTGCGGAACGACTCGAACTCCTTGCGCGGGAGCGGCTTGGTGAAGAAGTCGGCGAAGTTCTTGAGGCTCGAGCGGCGTGGCGCATCCGCTGCGGGCGGGTTGACGTTGCCGTCATTGGCCGGGTCTGGCATGATCACCACCTCCTCGTCGAGGGTCAGCCCTCCGGCGTGGTTGTCGGTGGTGGGGAGGAAGACGGAGTCGCCGCGGGTCACGTTGTTGTCGAGCGTAGCCTTGTCAGACTCGTCGGGCGTCTCGTCCGCGGTCACAGGCTCCGGCCACGCGCCCTCGATGTCCGTCGGGGTGAGGTCGGAGGTAGGAGCACGGTACTCGATGCCGTTCCAGAGCTCGTTGACGCAGAAGGTCGCCTGCGTGGTGGTGCCGATGTGCCCCTTGCGCGGACCCTCGGTGATGACGTACTTCCAGCCGGGCGAAGTGCGCGAGATGCCGAGGAAGGCCGCCATCTCGCCCGTGGGTGAGACACCGTTCGCCACAAGGTGGGGGGGCGACTTGACGATCATCTTGCACGTGTTCGACGTCGTCGAACAACGTTCGACCATGGCACTGTTCACACCGCGCGCGGACGGCAGTTCTGCGAGTCCCGCTCCGCAGGACTTTTGTAAAGCATGCTTGTGGCAAGTTACAGGCGCTAGTATCGACCTCAGAGACCCAAACCCGAATAAATAATTAAGGCTCAAAGTATGGTTGAACAACCGTTGAACAAACAGGTTGAACAACGAAAAGAGACTAGTGCGACCGCTAGACGGCGGTCTCCGCCGGCCCCAAGGCGGCCCAGCCCCAGTACCACACCGGCCACGTAGACCGTAGCGCTGGAGTTGGTCAGTGAGGCACTAGACGGGCTACGGAACCATGCGCGCGCCGGCCGGACAGGCTGCGCGCAGGGGCCGCGCCGCCTCGATTTCGCACCTCCGCTCCGCGGCCGGCTGAGGGGCTAGCTCGCCCGGCGACAAGCCCAGCCATCGCCCAGCGCCCCGTATCGACGGGGGGCACGCAAAAACCGCACCTACGACTAGGGTGAGCCCGTGAGGGCGTCGGTGTGGGCCGCGGGCGGGCTGCCAGGAGGGCGCGGGTGGGAGCATGGGAGATGCACCACCGCTCGACGAAGACGCGCCCGACGAAGCCCTGCTAGCGGAGGATGGTCGATCCTCACCTACTAGCGTCGGGCGTGTGCGAAAAAGAGCGCAAATCGGAGCTCAACTCGCGCGCGGCTGGGAAAGGGGTGCCACACCCCTCCGAAGGCGCCTCGCGAGGAGCTCTGCTGCCTCCAAACGCGCTCGGGCAGCACGTCGGCGCGCCTGCGGGGTGGGTAGAGGTGAAACTATGCTTGCTGACACGCGCATCCCGCACCACCCCCACGTCCGCGCGCACCATGCCGCCATCCCACCTCACAGCCAAGCGCCATCGCCGTCGGACGCGGCGACGCCGAGCGGTGGCCTCGCAGACGACGAGCGCGATGAGGCCGCCGCGCCGCCGGGGTGGCCGGCGCGTGCCAGCCGCTGGCCCGTCCAGCGTGGCGGGACCGGCTCGCCCATCCTGGCCCGCGCGCTTGCCGACGCGAGAAGATCGCGCGAGAGAGCAAAATGTGGCAAAAATGGCGCTGTGAGCCACCCTTCACGGCGACTTCACGTCGGAACGGGTCGGATCGACGACTCGCCGCCTGCACCAGCGTGTGCGCCTTGCAATCTATACAGAATCGATACTTGGTACGTCCTCTCAACGAGTAAAGTATTTGGATAATTTCACGCCCCGGCGAACTGCTAAAAAGCGGGAGCAG
>NW_005198167.1:699138-703730 GCF_000372725.1 Emiliania huxleyi CCMP1516 | reverse complement strand
ATGAGGTCCTCGCGGCGCGGCCACTTGACGTACCTCACCTGGTACTTTGTGCCGGAATCCGCGTCTCCCGCCTTGGGGGGGCGGCGGGGGCGGGCGGGGGGCGGGGAGCAGGTCAAGTTGTGTGCAGAGGAGGTAATTGGGATGTATCAAATGGGCGCAGGTGCCTTGATGATCTCAACCTCGTAAGAGACCGAGCCGAGGGTCGCGATGGCCTTCTCGCCGTCGGCGAGACCGCCGCCGTCCACCACCATCGCGGCCACGCCTTCGCCTTCGCCGCCATCGCCGCCGCAGCTACCGCCGCCGCAGCCTCCGTCACCGCCGATGCCACCCTCGCCGCCGCCGCCGCCGCCACCGCCGCCGCCGCCGCCGCCGCCACCGCCAACCTCGCCCGCGTCGCCACCGCCGCCGGATTCGTCTCCGCCTCCGTCTGACGGCGTCTCGGCGAGCTGCCGCGTGCAGTTTCCTGCGCCGGTGAGCTTCACGCGAAGCTGGCGCGGCGGTGGTGATGGCGCCCCCTTCCGCCCCTCCTCCTCGTCCTTGGTCCTCTTGCGCCCGCGAGCGGCGGCCTCTGCCGATTCGGCGCCGTCGATGTCGTCGGGGGACTTCTTCACCTTTTTCGGAGGCATGTTGGGCGCGGGTAAGACTACAATTGTAGTGCGAACAAAAGAAAGAACTGCAAGATAACAGAACAGACCAACCTCGAATAACAACGACAAGACCAAGGCACGGGCAGAGGAACGAGAGAAGAATATAGGGTGGATAAAGCGCCTGTTCACGGCATGGAGGGTGAGCCACACCGAACGTACCGAACGTAGAGCCGAGCGGAGGGAAACGGGGGAAGACGACCCCGAGGAGGACGAACCAGTGGAAATACCGTTGTCAGCCGTCACGATGCACCCGAAGGGGACCCCAGCGCCGGCATCATCCGTGAAGGCACAAGTGTTCGAAGAGAGAGTGGACCTGAGCAATGATATGACTGGGTGGCAAATGATCGCAGTGGGCGTCAGAAGACTCGTCCTTGCGCGAGGAGAGCTCGATAGACTCGAGGGGCCAGGATATGCAGCGAGGAGGGCGGAGCTGCGCCGAAAGGCGAAAGAAGCCGCGAGAACAAGGGACCGGCAGGCGGCGGCGGCGTCGCAGAACGAGACAGAGGAGAGCGACGCGACAGAGGAAGAAGCGACAAGGGAGAGCACGACGAGAAGGGGGCGACCGCGAGGTGGCACGAAGGTTGCAGCGAGAATCGGAGAGAGACTGCGAAGAGAGATAGGAAGAGGCGGACGCCCAAGGGTGGGCGACGGCTAGTGCACCACACCCCTCTCCTTAAAATCCCTGTGTGGTGGCGGCGTGCCGTCCTCCCATCCCTCCCTTGGGTTGTCCGTTTTCTTTCTTTTTTACCAACCTCGAATCTCAGTCGCTCGGGAGAGGCGGGTGGGGCGACAGAGATCAAAGGGGGCGGGAGGACAGTGGCGTGGACGAGCGCGCGGGTGCGCAAACAAGCGGACGCGCGATCTGAAACGTCGTCCTTGGCCACGTGCCCCGCTGGCAAACCACAAGAGAGGGTGGATAGAGATAGGCGCCTCAGGCGACCGCTCGTCCTGCCCCTCCCCTCAGCAGAGCGGGCGAGAATGCTAAAGCATTCACGCCACAGAAAGAATTCATGCCGAGAGGAGAGCGACCCCTAGGGTGGGCGAAGGCTAGCGCATCACACCCCTCTCCTTAAAATCCCTGTGTGGTGGCGGCGTGCCGTCCTCCCATCCCTCCCTTGGGTTGTCTGTTTTCTTTCTTTTCTTTCTTTGCGACGGAAGAAGAAGCGACAAGGGAAAGAACGACGACAGTGGGACGACCGCGAGGTGGCATGAAGGTTGCAGCGAGAATCGGCGAGAGACTGAGAAGAGAGATAGGAAGAGGCGGACGCCCGAGGGTGGGCGACGGCTAGCGCACCACACCCCTCTCCTTAAAATCCCTGTGTGGTGGCGGCGTGCCGTCCTCCCATCCCTCCCTTGGTTTGTCTGTTTTCTTTCTTTCTCTTTTACCCGGCACAGGACTGGCGCGCACTGGCACTACAGTCGGAATTCTCACTTTGGGACACGGGATACCCATCACTGAGCCGACGATGCTATGGGTAGCCCCAGGGTGGCGCCCACCCCCATACCCTCAGGCACTTGCCTGCGCCCTGGCCGCGCAACGCGCGCACGCCGCGCGCACGCGCGCGTCACGCCCGCGCGCACGCCGCACTACGCGGCACTGCCCAGGTTCCCTCACGCTCAGATTTCCTCACGCTCAGATTCCCTCACGCTCAGATTCCGTGCAAGGGGGTGCCGAGGTATGCCGCAGGCCGGGATGGAGTGAGATCTTGTGGGGCAGGGCGTGGGCTAGCGCGCGAGGGCGCAGGCAAGTGCCCGAGGGTATGGGGGTGGGCGCCACCCTGGGGCTACCCGGAGCATCGTCGGCTCAGTGATGGGTATCCACGGGTGGTGGGGGTCCCAGGTGGTGGTTGGGTGAGTCACACATGTTGCGCCAGACAGACATAAGCTCGGTCTGAGGTTCCGCCTGAGGTGATGCACGACGTTAGCGGCGCGCCGGGCAAGCGTCTCGGTCTCAGCACCCATGTCATGTGGCAAACCATTTCCCTGCGCCACCAAAGAGCGCTTCGCCCCCGCGCGGCGGACGGGCGGCACACGTGTGGGCGTGCAGCACAGGAGACGCGCGGCGAGAGCGTGAGCAGCAGCGACTGCGGGCAGAGAGCTGGCAGAACGCGAGCGAGACGTGGGATGTTTGGGGCCGTGTCGTGTCGAGTCGACCTACGTGCCCGCTCGGCGAGCCTCGACGCGGCGCAGGAAGCCGTGACGGCTGGTGCTGCACACCGCCATCGCAGCGTGTTGAAAAGGCGCTCTTGTCGCCACCGCGGTGGTGGTCGAGCGCGTTGCGCACACGATAAAACGTGCGTGCGTGATGGTGGTGAGCTCGGTCGAAGGTGGTGGGCCGAAAACGCGAGTAGGTACGGCCGCACGGGGCCACGGCGAGCTCCGCGCTCGCACAAATCGCACAAATCGCACAAATCGCACAAATCGCACAAATCGCGCGGTCAACAGCCAAGCTCCCAACTACCACCTGGGACCCCCACCACCCGTGTCCCAAAGTGAGAATTCCGACTGTAACACAGGTACACCACAAAACAAAGAATTCTTAAAATACAGCCTCTCTCACAAAACAAAGAATAACAAGCGAAGGTGGCCTCTTCACGGGCCTCGGTTGGCGAACTGTAGTCTCCACAAATGCGCGTGTCTCCGTATAGAGGGACGCCACAAACGACGCAGTGCGGCCATAACCGGCGGCATTCGACGCACCTCACTGCTCTGTGAGCGCGGCCTCTGTTGCAGGTGGTAGTCGGCATAGCCATCACTGCATGCACAAACAACAGCGCGGGTAATGGGACGCCGCTGTCGCGTTGGTCGATGAGTGATGGCACAGCGGTCGGCGTCGGGCCGAAGCCCGTCAGGCACCACTCTCACTCTCTCCCTAGGAGAGTTCTGACTTCTGTCTGACTTTTTGCTAAGGGGGGGGGGGGGAGGCATGAGCTGAGATGTACACCCCTGAGCGACGTACGTGGCCACGTGCGCTTGATCCATTTGGTTTCGGAACACGTGAGTTTTTCGGGGAGGGTACCCATTCGTTGCTGGTAGCGAGTCGACGCTGCTTGACCTGCCAGCGTCGACTCGCCCTGTTCGCAGATCTCCTCTGCTGGCGCCATGTGCCTGTCGCCGGCGCTGCAGAGCGGCGAGGACATCGTCAGCCACCAGCTCGAGCTGCAGTCGATCTTGCACGGTGTGCACCAGCGCTACGCCGGCCGCCAAGGGCGGTACAACAAGCACGACACGGCGCGGCTCCGCTACATCAAAAACACCGCCTTCCCGGGCCTGCGCTTCGGCAAGATGGTGCCGGAGCGAGACATGGCGATGCTCAGCCCTCTCCCACCGTCGCGGATCGCCCGTCACCTCGCCTCTCCGCAGGGTCATCTCTCGCGCCGTCTGCATCTCTCTGCCGGTCGCCAGCACCCGCCACCGACTGGCTGCACCGCCACTCGCGACGCGCCACCCTCGCTCACCAGCCTGCATACGCGCTACTCCCGCCGTGCCTTTGCTGCCACATGGATCGCATGTCACTGCAAACGCGCCCGCAGCCGCGCCGTAAAGGTCTGCCTTGCTGGCTGACGATCTCACTCTCCCGCTCCTATTGCATCTGCCTCCCGCCTCCCAGCTCACATTTGACACTGCAGTAGGTGCTCCTGTCGACGCTGCCGCCGCTGCCACCGCTACTGTCACCGCTCGTTTGATAATCGACGCCACGCTTAGCGGCAGCGAGATCCGAGGTTGAGTCAACTTGCCTGGTGCGCTCTTGCGCGTGCCTTCAAGATCCACAAGTCAATTTGTACCAGAAATCCAAAGGTGGTGCAAAATGGATATCTCAAGATTGGCCTTTATTTCGCGCACCTGCTCTCCGCCGCCGCCGCTTACCTGCTGGCACGCCACCGCCCCGCGTCGCTAACTCAAGCCTCCCTGCTGCATCTTGCCGGCGCCTAGTGGGTTCCATGA
>NW_005198167.1:691097-699038 GCF_000372725.1 Emiliania huxleyi CCMP1516 | reverse complement strand
GGCGAGGTCTCGCCTCCGCCTCACCTCTGACTGGTACTACCGCCTCTGAGAGCATCGACTAGCCTGCTGAAGTTCCCCGGGCGAGGACGGCGGCATTGGATCGTGTCGCCTCCCCTCCCCGGGAGGTCGGGCCCGCTCTCCCTGGTTGACGAGTCGCGCCCGCACCCGCGGCCTCTCTATCGTCCTCGGCTCGCCCCCCCCCTCCGCCGGCTCCTCTCCCGGCTCGGGGAGGCGTGGCCCTCCCTGTCGGTGGAGACATTTTTCGGGGAGGGCGTTTAATTTCGCGCACCTGCTGTCCGCCGCCTGCGGCGGCGCTCCGCGCCGCTTGGGGCGCCTGCGGCGCCCCTGGGCGCGCTGCGCGCGCCTGTTTTGGGGGGGCTACCAGCACCGAAAAAGTGCCTGTTTTTCGGACGAACACGTGCGGTGTCTCGTCTGTACCTGTGTGTCTCGACGAGACTCTCGTGTGCTATCCGCTGTGTGAATCGCACGCGACAAAACAATACGGCCCTATCCTGTGGAGTGGGCACTCGTTCGCACGCTACCCACACACGACACATGACAAAGCCGTATTTGCACAAAATCGGGGCTCAGTAAGTGACGACAGTGGCCAGTGCCGGGGACCCCAGCGCGCTGGCGCCGCAAAGAACAGGGTGGTTAGCGCTGCCAATACATATACATATCCCGATGCGCATCTTAAGACCCATGCGTCTCTTATCACCGCGAGTAAAGTGGGTACCGCCATGACCAAACAAAGAATTCGAGGACACTCCCTCGCACGACACCCGGCACAGGACTGGCGCGCACTGGCACTAACACAGGTACACCACAAAACAAAGAATTCTTAAAATACAGCCTCTCTCACAAAACAAAGAATAAGTTCTGATAACGTGATAAGGGTTGCCCGGCCGCGGCGCGCGGTTGCTGCGCAAAAGCTTTTGTGTGCGAGGGTTCGCGCTGCGCTAGGCTCAGAGCGAGTTCGCGCTGCGCTAGGCTCAGACTGAGGGAGGGTGTAGAGGATGTAGAGTGTGTGTAGAGCGCTGTAGAGCTGTAGAGCTGTAGAGCGCTGTAGCGCTGTAGAGCTCTACATTCGCCGCGGGACGAACTGCGTGCGTTGTAGAGCGATGTAGAGGCGCTCTACAACGTGAAATCTCTCGAGAGCCACGGACTCTCCTCATGCATGTTCCATACCCCATCGAGAGGGACACTTTCCTCTCTATCCATGTGAGAGAGATTTTTAGCAATACCAAACAACTTTTTTTGTTCCATGTGAATGACGACTACTTCGAGGGGGGGGGGACGTCTGAATACACGTGTGACGTGTCCCTCCATTCACACTCTCCCAGCCCTCCCTGGTCTAGTGCCCGTGTTCTCCGCCCGCCGTGCGGATTCGGGTCTTCTTCGTCCTTTAGACGTTTCACCTAGAGCAAGCAGGGCGACGCCCACGCCACCCACATCCGCCGGCCGGGTGGGGCTTGCACGCTAAGATCTCATTAGCGGGTCGCTCTTTAGCGGGTCGCTAGTCAGAGCCGGTGCCGCGCGAGTCTTGGTCGGAGGATTCTTCGTCGTGGTCAGCCTCTCTCGCCCGGTGCCTCCGCCGCACAGGCCCCCAACCGCAGGAGCCCGAACCAACTGTAAGCGAGCCGTCGTTGTTGTAGTCGACGTTAGAGTTGCCACCATCGCATGTGGCGCCGCAGCACGCCCGAGAGCAATCGTGTCGTGCAGGAGGAGCACGGCGGTGAGTCGGAGCGCGTATGGATTCTCTCCGAGTGCGTCCTCGAGGCGCAGGAGGAACTGCGCGCGCGTGAGGAGCAGCTCGCTCTTGTGCAGTCCATGCTGCGGCTCACAGAGGCGGAGCTGGCGGCCGAGAAGCGTCGCACAGTTCAACTGTCCGCGCGCGTGGCGGAGCTCGATGACGCACTGCTCACCGCGAATCATCTTGCCACGACTGCGCTCGACCAGTCTGAGGAGGTGCTGAGGAAGACCCGCGCAGGCGGTGGCACGGCGGTGTCCTCAGCAGAAGAAGGAGGGGTCGGAGCGAGCGGAGGCGATGGTGGCTCGCCAAGCCACGGGGCGGATGCGCGCGTCTTCGAACCGCCGCCCATCGGACAAGATGGCGCCCCGCCGCCGCCGCCCCCACCGCCGCCGCCGCCGCCGCCGCCGCCGCCGCCGCCGCCACCGCCGCGCCCGCCGCCGCTGGAATCGCATGGCCCTGGTGGCACCAGCGAGGCGGTGGCGCCTCCTCCTCCTCCTCCGCCGCCGCTGCAGCCGCCCCTTCTGGGACGCACCGCGTCGCCGCGACGGCGGTCCCTCTCCTCGCTGCCGTGGACAAAGCTTCCAGCGGCCCGAAGTACGCACGCAACACCTGCCCAGTCTCACCACCTCACCACCTCACCACCTCACCTGTTGCCACACTCCCGCCTCACCGTCCGCCACGCAGTTGCTGGCTCCGTCTGGGAGAGCGTCCTGCTCTCGCCCGTCTCGACAGAGTCGCTGGAGGATAACTTCGGACTCACGCCCACTCGCCGCAAGGGCGCCGCTGCAGCCATCGCCGCCGGGTTGACGGTCCGCTGCACCACCGCCAATGCGGGCTCGCCGCTGTCGCAACCCCCTCCCGCCTCCCAAGGCGACACGTCTCGTGGCGCCGGCAGCGCAGCGGGAGGGCGCGGCGACAGCGGCGGCCCCGACACGCCGCGTAGCAGTGGGAGCCGCACAGTGCTCCTCGAGCCGAAGCGCTCCTCCGCCATCGGCATCGTGCTCCGCTCGTGGCGCGTCTCACTGCCGGCGTTGAGGGACGCCGCCGCGACCCTGGACGCCGCCGTGCTTCCCGCAGACCGCATCGAGGTGCTGCTGGGGACAGCGGGCTCGCCGTGCGCGCTCCCGCGGCCGGGGGAAGTGCGGCTGGTCCGGCAGTGGCTCGAGTCGAGAGGCGTGGCCCTCGACGACACACACGCTGTCGAGGCGTCCCTCGGCGAGGCGGAGGCCTTCTTCGCCATTGTCGGAGGCGTACCACGTCTCGCGCCGCGCCTCCGGCTCTTGCTCGCGGAGCAGTCCTACCTGCCGCGCGCGGCGCAGCTCTCGTCGCAGCTCCGCGTTTGTTCCGAGGCGGCCGCAGAGGTGATGGGCTCGGGCACGCTCCGACGCCTACTGGGTACATTGCTCGGTGTGGGAAATACCCTGAACGCGGCTACGTTCCGCGGAGGCGCGAAGGGGTTCGAGGTTGGTTCGTTGCCCAAATTGCTCGCCGGAGGGAGACCGCAGTCTCGTGGCGGCATCATCGGGTATCTTGCGGCGCACACCCCGTCGCTTCCCGGCGATTTGGAGGAGGAGATGCCGTCGCTGCCGGGCGCGACGCGCCTCTGCCTCGCCGAGCTTGCGCTCGAGCTGCGCGAGCTGCAGGCTTCCATCGACACCGTCGAGGAGGACCTCACGCAGGCGTTGCGAGAGGCGCCACTGCACGACGAGGGTGGCGAGGGTGGCGAGGGCGGCGAGGGCGGCGAGGGCGGCGAGGGCGGCGAGGGCAGCGGTGGTGCTGGAGGCGCTGGAGGCGGCGGTGACGGCGGTTGCGGCGACGACGGCAGTAGCGGCCCAGAGGCCACCGGGGGCGTTGAGGAAGGCACGGGCTCACACGATCACATCTTCGTGGCTCGCGCGCGGGGATTTCTCTCGGCGGCAAGGCCGCGGCGGCGCGCGCTCGAGGCGCAGCTGCCCGAGGCAGAGGCGGGCCTCGATGGCGTATCTCGCTACCTCGCGGCCGAGGCGGAGGGCGAGTGGTGCCTCTCGCAGGTGCACGCTTTCTTGAGTGAGCTCAAGCGGATGTGGCCTAGTCGCTCGCCACGCGCCGCTGCGCCGTCAACGCCGAGGCCCGCTTCGGTGACGCTAGAGGCGCCTTCCGCGCCGGTTCTCCGCGACGGCTCGTCCGACCAAGCGGGGCGAGCGTTGGATGCGGCTCCGGCGGACGGCGGGCCACCGTCGGAATCGGCCGAGCAGGTGGGGCGAGGCTCCACAGACTACGGAGGAGGCGACGAGTATTTCTAGGTCAAGGTGAGGTGTTAGCGCACTCTGACCACTGTTACCAAATCTCAACACTTTGTATAAATTGGAGCACTTGGAGCACTTGGTGTGCAGACTGCAGTCGCGCCACGCGCGCCTCACAGCCTCACACACCTAGTCCTAGAGTATACAACAGCTTATACAAAGAGATATACTGACGTATAAAGTCAGCCCCTTGGAGTGTGAAAGGCTTCGTAGCCCTGAAGATCCGCAGGACTGGAGCGAAAAAAAGCAAGCGAGTGGTATAAAGTGTACGAGTCATTGGACACATTGGCCACTGCACACACTTCACGCAAGCGACAAGGGGTGCTTGACTGGGCCGTCGCGTTTTGATCTCTCGGTACTCGGACTCGGTCTGTGGGCGCCCGCCCGCCGCCTCTGAGGGGGTCGGGCCCCCTAGTCTGAAACAAAAACAAGCTCGAAAACAGCCATGAAAATATCAGCCTGCGAGAGAGGCACTGCGCGCCGCTGACCTCGTGTGGGGATGTGAGAGGGAGAGATTGGTGTGCCGACACCATCCAATACTGATCTCTAAAAGTAATGCGGAATCGACCCTATCCAGTGCTCAAGTGCTCAAGCTAAAAAAGTATACTGAAAATTTATCTTACCTTATATTTCCCCGTGTCGGTAAGGTCCAGGGCAAACCTCGTCATCCTACCTTTATTTTCCCGTGTCCGGTTTTCCGTTTCGGGCGACGGCACACTCCACCGAGCTCTCAGGCGGGAATCATGTCGGCGAAGGCGGGCTCTGGCGTCTCGGTGATGCGCTCCGATCTCGACGCGTCGACCTCGACGGAGGTGGACGCACACGAGGCGCAGTGGCGGGCCGGCGTCAACCGCCAAGCACGTCCAGACGCCCCCTCGCAAAGGCGGGCGGCGTCATTGGGTGCTGCAGCCAAGCGGCGGCGGAGAGGAGCGTCTTCTCATATGAAGGGTCTTCATCCCTCCTGCCAGTCTTCACGGATTTTTCTCCGTGAACACTCAGGACGCGACGTACGTCCAAGCACGTTCCGCGTGCCTCGTGGCCGCGCTCTTTGCGTGCTGCTCCTGCAGCTCTCTCGCTGCTCTTCCTGGCCCGGCGCCGTGCCAGCTCTGTGGCCGCGCCAGGCTCTGCGACCGCGCCAGCACTCTGGCTGCGCCGGTTCTTCGCTTTCCCCACCCACCCTCTCCTGGGATAAGGGGGTCGTTCTGAGCACTGAGGGCTCTCCGCATGGTTAGCTCCTCCCTCTCTCTGGTCTGTGGTGCGATCCCTTTCGGCGACGCGGCCAGGCCACGGGACGTTGAGGCTTGCCTCCGTGCCCGTGGTCGTCCAAGCTGATCGAGTCCCAAACCGCCTTTAGTGGCAGGACCCCAGGGGATGTCAGGTACTAGACTCTACCGCGGTGCGCTCCGCGCACATAGGTGCCACGCGCGCTCCGCGCGGTATCTAGCCAGCGCGCTCCGCGCGTGTGTGTCTAGCTAGCGCGCTCCGCGCGTGCGGTGTCCAGCTAGCGCGCTCCGCGCGTGTCCGGGTAGAGCACCGGCGCGCTCCGCGCGCATGAGAATCCAGTGCTTATGCTCATAAGCACTAAAAGCTCGTTTCTGCAGCTTGGCTCCGCGGCGGCATCGCCCCCGTACTTCGCCGTACTTCGAAATGGGGCGTGGTACGTCCTTGGGGCGTGCCAACCGGCGCAAAACACGTGGGTTTGTACTAAAACACCCAACGCGGCCAAAGTAAACCAAGCTTTTTCAGCCCTTGACGTTCGCGCGGATTTCGCGAACTCCGAACTCGAACGAACGCAGCCGGCGGGGCCCAGCCCGAACCTCGTAACTGAACGGACCGCGCCGGCTGTGGAAGGCGCGAACTGCGAAACCGAACGAACGTTCGTGAACTCCGTTCGAACTTAGGAAAAAAGAAAATCATCGCTAGTTCGTTCGTTCGGCTCAGCCGAGCCGCGCTGAACGAACGAACTCGCGCAACTGCGCCACGTGCGCGCGTGCGGACGCGGTCTGACCCTCAATCTCAGGTGCCCATATACACAGGCGGCACTAGCACAGTTCTGACGGTCCGCGACAGTCTGCAATCTAGCGGACTACGGGCGCGACTACCCCGGTGCGCCGCCGCCCGCCGCGGACCATTGAAGGGGGGAGGGGGGGGACCCGCTCAGCCTGACCGCCTCCTCCGGCTTCAAAGAAAAGGCTCGAGTTCACGAACTAGTTCGAGGGTTCGGGCACCCAAGGGCGAACGACCGAACCATGCAGCGAACCAAGGGGATGCCGTCCAGAGCGAACTCCGAAACCGAACGAACCGCGAGTTCACCGAACCAGTTCACGAACCAGTTCGCCAGTTCGCCCGGGAAGTTAAAACGAGCTTTTTTATATCTGGCCTCGCGGACGCGCACAAGGGCTCGAAGCGCTCGCAGCCAGCCGGGGGCCAGCCAGCCGCTCCTGACTCGCATCCGTCAATGGGCAAGCGCAGCTCAGCGTCGCGCCGCAGGTGTCGCCGCCCGCCCGCGTAGGAGCATGCCGCGTGCACCGCCAAGAGCGCGTGACAACCTTGCAGGCGTGAGGCAGCTGCCGACAGCATGGACACGGACGCGCTCACCACGACGAGCGCGACCGGCTTGCTCAAACCACGAGTTGTCAAGACAAAGATATCCAAGGCGCGCGCGGTCGAAACTTGGCCTGTTCCGATGCCGTCCTAGATGCATGTTCCGGTGTCTTACGCCGCGCCCACGTCGACATCAGGCGGCGCAGAAGCTCACGCGCAAGCAAAAGCTGCGAAAGGCGAAGAAGCAGGAGCGGGGCGCGGCGAATGCTGACCGGAGAGAAATCAAGGCGGAACACGACGCGCACAAAGCGGAGCGCCGGCTGAGGGCGAAGGCCCTTTGGTGAGCGCCTGACCAGGGCGCACTAAATAAATAAAAACGGACACCTCTCTACTGTGAGATGGGTAAAAAGGAACAGGCCCCCGCCCTTGCGATCTTTGTGCAGGGTTCTTTGTGGGTGTGGTCGGCGACTAGCCGGGGTCGTCCTCCCCAGGGCGCACTAACTATAACTAGCAAATAAATAAAACGGAGACACCTCTACTAGGAGATGGGTAAAAAGGAACAGGTCCCCGCCCTGCGGTCTTTGTGCAGGGTTCTTTGTGGGTGTGGTCGGCGACTAGCCGGGGTCGTCCTCCCGATGGGGGACTAGCACTAGCCGTCTTCCACATGGTCCCTCGGGTCCCTGCTGCTCCTAATCTCGTCGTACATCCTCCTGCTGATCTCCGCAACATCCTGCTCCCTCCCTCGTCTCGCCCTGCGCGTCTGCTCCGCCTCCCCGTCGTCCGCCCTGCGTCGTCTGGTGACGGGTCCTTCATAGTCGGTTGAGGTCGCCGCCGCCCTCCTCGTGCCTCTTTTCCCAACGTTCCCTCGGCGGCCGATGCCGTCTGCTCCGGCTCCCCAGTCCCCGGGTCTGCCCTGCTCTCGTCTGCGCTAGCTTCTGCTTCGTCATCACTGGGGGGTCTCTCCTCTTCTTTCTCCCCTTTCTTGTATGCTTTGTACATCGCGTCGATTCCTGTTCGCGTGAGCACCACCCTGAAGCCCGCCCAGCAGCTGAACCGCTCCCTAAGTCGAAGGAGCATCATCAGTCTCACCCACTTCGCTCGCTGCCCACTGTCTCCGCTCCCTCCCGTTTGGGCCGCCGTCGCGGCCCTCGTTCGTCCCACTGGCTGTTGGCCCGTCCCCACGTTACGGTACCTCTGTTATATCCCTCCTCCTCCGCGACTCCCTCAAGGCTGGCCGGGCCTCCTTCCACCCAGCGAAGAGCTTCCTCAGCCACTCAATGTGTTCCTCTCTCTTCATTATGCGCGCGGTAGCCTCATCGTTGAGCTGGATCCACCTCTGCACCGCTCCCGTCGCCGCCTCGG
>NW_005198167.1:687872-689224 GCF_000372725.1 Emiliania huxleyi CCMP1516 | reverse complement strand
AAGCCGACAGGGCGAGCTGCAGCGCGCCGTCGTGCGCTCCATCGCTCCCTCCGAGCTATACAGGGGCGAGAGGGGAGGGAGCAAGCCGTTCAATCTGTGCGTGCGCGTTGTGTGTGAGCGCGCGTATGTGCGCGGCGCGTGGTGGGGCGGGGCGTTGATGGCTGGAGCGCTGGTGCGAGAGAAGCGAGGGGACGCGCAAGGGGCGGGCCGGGAAACCTGCCGCCACGCCAGAGCCGCATCTGGCTCGGAGGCGTCCGGCAAAAGCCCAGAAATGTCCGCAGCGGAGAGAGCCGCCGTGAAGTGAAGCGCCGCCCACCGCTGGTAGACGGAGGGCGATGCCTCGCCGGCGGCGTGTGCCGCCTTGCACAACTGGAGCCCCTTCTTCCGCATCCGCACAACGGTGGCCGGCGGCAATCCCTCCCTTTGTGTCACCGCCTCGACCCAAGCGACGCACGCGTCGCGGAGGCGTGCCTACAAGTGTTCAGGGCGCTTAGGGGCCCTGGCTCACACATCCACGCCGCCAATAGGCGAGGCGCCGAAGGCGCCGCCGCCAACGACGCGTCGAGAGACTGCAGCGCGGCGCGGAGCGCGGCCGCGTGCGCCGAGCCCCACTCTGGATCCGCGGCGCATCGGTCGAGGGGCAGCGATGCCAATGCCACGGCCACGGCCGCACTGAAGGGACGGGACGGGACTGGTGGGAGGGCGCGAGGGGCTTGTATGTGGAGAAGGGGGCGAGATATTGGAGCACCTCTCGCCGAACGAGTCGCGCAAGCTCGTCTCGATGGCAGCTTGTATCGGCGCGCCCGCCTCCACCTCGCCACACGCACGCAAACAGCCTAGCCGAAGCTCGACATCCTCGGGCATCGCCGCCACCGCGCTCTCATAGACGTAGCGCGCGACGGCGCTCGTCGCCGCCGAACCCCCTCCTAACTCGCCGCCCTCCGCTCCCTCCACGTCCGTCATGGGCGCAAGAGCCAGGCCGGCGGCGCCTCCGTCCTCGTCCTCGTCCTCGTCACCGACTTCCAGTCCGCCGCCGTCCTTGCCGTCATCCTCGCCGCCAGCCTCGCCGCCAGCCTCCTCGCCATCAGCCATGCTCCCCGCCGCGACGTCGTCGCCGTCCGCCGCCCCCGCACCGCCGTCGATGCCGAGCGCGCTCCTCCGGCGCTGCACGCGCTCCGCAAAAATGAGCTCAAACCGAAAGTAGGCCAGCCACAGCTCGCGCGAGCCGCGGTTGGCGCGCAGGGCCCGCTGCAGCAGCCGCCGCGCAGCGCTTGCATTGGAGCGCGCCTGACAGGTGGAAGCAGCAGCTGCAGCATCAGCGGCTGAAGCACGGCGGCATCTAGTTTTGGGGG
>NW_005198167.1:684630-686238 GCF_000372725.1 Emiliania huxleyi CCMP1516 | reverse complement strand
TTGCGCCCGGGTTGGGTTGTTCCGCGTGAGGTTGGGTCGTCGGCGCGAATGGTGAGGTCTCGACCGCCGCCGCTCACGCCAGCGGACGGCCACCATCGGTGTTTTTGGCTTCGCCACCGTCCAAGGCGTGCGCCATGCGCTCGCCGGCATCGAGCGAGCAACGTGATCGACCGAGCGGCTTGCTGTGTGGACGCCTTCTTCTGGCTCTCGTCGAGAGCGTTTTGCGTCCCGGCGGGTGGGAGAATATGTGTCGTCTGATGTGTCACTGTGTGCGTCACATCGGTCTTGATAACAAGCACGGTCGATCCGTCGAAGCGATACACTCGTTCCTATCACGCTGGAAGGCTGGCACGGAGCTCTGCGCCGGCACACAGAAGAGCCGTGCGGCAAGAAGAGCTCGATGGGGAGCGAGAACCGTCAGATTTTCAGGTGTAACCTGAAGTCCGTCGCGATGCACTCAATCCCTCCCGAGCGAAAGCCTGTGGCTCTCTCGAACTCGTCGATATATTGCGGATAAACTGCTCTTCCCGCATAGCTTGCAGAGTCAGAGGCGCAGAAAGGCTGCGAGTGCTCGACGAGTCTTGCGAGCTGCGCGGTCAAACCTGGGGGGAACTGACCGCATCAAGGCGGACTTCCGAAACCTGGGTGAGCACCACCACGGCGGCCATCTGCAGCACCTGCGCAGCTCAACCCGAGTACCCGACCTTCCCTGCTGCAACAACCACCCGTACGAACGCAATGGCCGCCGCCGCCGATTCTGTATAGAATTGCAAGGCGCACACGCTGGTGCAGGCGGGGAGTCGTCGATCCGACTCGTTCCGATGTGACGTCGCCGTGAAGGATTGCAAACAGTATGCCCAAGATTTGCCCTCCCGCGCGATCTTCTCGCGTCGGCAAGCGCGCCGGCCAGGATGGGCGAGCCGGCCCCGCCACGCTGGACGGGCCAGCGGCTGGCACGCGCCGGCCACTCCGGCGGCGCGGCGGCCTCATCGCGCTCGTCGTCTGCGAGGCCACCGCTCGGCGTCGCCGCGTCCGACGGCGATGGCGCTTGGCTGTGAGGTGGCCGGTGCCGCATTCGTCGCTGTGCTTCTTTAGCAGGCGGTGGACTGTCGGCTGCGAGGACGGTCGCATTTGCGCGAGGCGAGGCGAGCATTGCTGCGCGTTGCATGCGCCATGACTCGCGCCAGCGCGTGCGGGAGCTCCTGGCTGAGCGTTGAGTCCAGGTGAGTTGCGCTGGCAGGCCACTATCGCTACGCCGAGCCGAGCTGACGCGCCGAGGCGCCGGCCAGTCGCAGCCGTGAGGCATGCCACAGCAGCAGAGGCACCTGCCCACCCATTGGGCGGGCAGACAGAAGGCCAGGGCAGCACTGGCAAGTGCAACGCGCCTCATGTCGGAGAGCGACCGTGCCTCGTTCGCCGCTTATGATGTAGAGTGTTGTAGAGATTTCACGTTGTAGAGCGCCTCTACATCGCTCTACAGGCGACTCACATCGTCACGCGCCGGATGTAGAGCTCTACAGCTCTACAGCGCTCTTCAGCGCTCTACATCTCTACAGCTCTACAGCGCTCTACACTCTAGATCCTCTACACCCTCCCTCAGCCCTCACT